>NC_061510.1:210106790-210234169 GCF_022539505.1 Lolium rigidum
ATACCTTGTTCAACCTCGTCTCCGACAAGTACTCTTTACTCGTACCGTGGTATGTGGTCTCTTATGAACTCATTCATATGCTTGCAAGACATTAGACGACATTCCACCGAGAGGGCCGGAGTATATCTATCCGTCATCGGGATGGACAAATCCCATTGTTGATCCATATGCCTCAACTCATACTTTCCGGATACTTAATCCCACCTTTATAACCACCCATTTACGCAGTGGTGTTTGGTGTAATCAAAGTACCTTTCCGGTATAAGTGATTTACATGATCTCATGGTCATAAGGACTAGGTAACTATGTATCGAAAGCTTATAGCAAATAACTTAATGACGAGATCTTATGCTACGCTTAATTGGGTGTGTCCATTACATCATTCATATAATGATATAACCTTGTTATTAATAACATCCAATGTTCATGATTATGAAACTAATCATCCATTAATCAACAAGCTAGTTTAAGAGGCATACTAGGGACTTCTTGTTGTCTACATATCACACATGTACTAATGTTTCGGTTAATACAATTATAGCATGATATATAAACATTTATCATAAACATAAAGATATAAATAATAACCACTTTATTATTGCCTCTAGGGAATATCTCCTTCAAAAGAGTCGTCCTCGACTCTTGTGCCTCCTCATCTTCATGATATGGCGATAAGTCCGCAACGTTGAACGTGTTGCTCACCAAGTACTTGGAGGTGGGGATGTCGATGACGTAAGCGTTGTTGTTGATGCGTTTGATGACCTTGAAGGGACCATCTCCTCTTGGCTTGAGCTTGGAGTTGCGTTCATGAGGGAATCTTTCCTTCCGGAGGTGGATCCAAACGAGGTCGCCTTCTTGAAATATGCGTTCCTTCTTCTTGGCGTTGAGGCGGGTAGCTTGACGAAGCACATGTTCTTGAATGGTAGCTCTTGTTTCTTCATGTAGTTTCTTCACGGCGGCGGTGCGCTTGTCGAAGTCCATGTTCGTCCGCTCATGAAGTGGAAGTGGTAGTATGTCGAGTGCCGTGAGCGGCTCGAAACCGTAGACGACCATGAAGGGACTCCTTGATGTTGTTGAGTGCTTGGCGCGGTTGTAGGCGAACTCCGCGTGTGGAAGGCACTTCTCCCATGACTTCAAGTTCTTCTTCACGAGGATGCGTAGGAGAGTTGAGAGGCTTCGATTGACCACTTCCGTTTGGCCGTCCGTTTGCGGGTGCGAGGATGATGAGAATAAGAGCTTCACTCCAAACTTTGCCATGAGCGACTTCCAAAGATAACTCATGAACTTGACGTCTCGATCCGACACAATGCTTTGCGGTACTCCATGTAGGCGAACAATTTCCCGAAAAACAATGAAGCAATGTGTGAAGCATCGTCGCTCTTATGGCAAGGTATGAAATGAGCCATCTTAGAGAATCTATCCACTACCACAAATATGGAATCATGACCATGCTTAGTGCGAGGCAATCCTAGAACGAAATCCATGGTAATATCGGTCCATGGTGCATATGGAATAGGCAATGGAGTGTAAAGACCATAAGGGTTGGAGGTAGACTTAGCTTGTAAGCAAGTGGTGCACCGGCAGCAAAGGCGTTCCACGTCGCGGTACATTCTTGGCCAATAGTAGTGGGTTGAGAGCATGGCATATGTCTTCTCTCGAACAAAGTGTCCCATAAGACCACCTCCATGTGACTCTTGCAAAAGCAATTTTCGAAGCGAAGACTCGGGAATGCAAATCTTGTTAGCTTTAAACAAGTAGCCATCATGCAAATAGAAATCATCCACTCCTCACTCAACGGAGCACTTCTCAAATATGGGAGCAAAGAAAGAATCGGAAGGATAGAGTTCTTTGATCTCTTCAAGTCCCAAAACATGGAAATCCAAACGAGTAAGCAAAAGGGTGTTTTTGCGGGAAAGAGCACCCGCCACAACATTGTCCTTGCCCTTCTTGTATTTGATCACATATGGAAAGGACTCAATGAACTCGACCCATTTTGCATGTCGTTTGTTCAAGTTGTGTTGGCTTTTCAAATATTTCAAGGACTCATGGTCGGAATGAATGATAAACTCTTTAGGCCAAAGATAGTGTTGCCAAAATTCAAGAACACGAACCAAAGCGTAGAGCTCCTTGTCATATATAGGATAGTTGAGGCGTGCGCCATCTAACTTCTCGCTATAGTATGCCACGGGTTTGCCCTCTTGCATAAGAACACCACCAATACCAAGCCCACTTGCATCACACTCAATCTCAAAAGTTTTTGCAAAATTTGGAAGAACAAGAAGGGGAGCTTCGGTAAGGCGTTTCTTCAACTCATCAAAAGCATTTTGTTGGGCCTTGCCCCAAACAAACGGAACATTCTTCTTGGTAAGTTCATTCAAAGGGCAAGCAATGGTGCTAAAATCTTTCACAAAGCGGCGTTAGAAACCGGCAAGTCCATGAAAACTTCGGACTTGACCAACATTTGTAGGAGTAGGCCAATTGTGGATGGCCTCTTCCTTGGAAGAATCAACTTCAATACCATTAGCGGAAACCACAAAGCCAAGGAAAACCAATTTGTTTTGAGCAAATGTGCATTTAGGGAGATTGGCATAAAGCTTCTGTTATCACCAGATTTTGGCCAAATCAGGAGGTGGGCCGTAAGGGAGATGGGCTTGGAATATTACACGTGGAGGATCTCTGAAGCGGCCTTGCACGGAGAGTTTGGGCTAGATTGCCCGTGTATCTTTAATTATAGTAGATTGCATCATAGATTAAAAGTTAGAGTTTGTCTCGTACACGGTGGGGATTATTCCCACGTTAGAAAGTCCCCTGGACTATAAATATGTATCTAGGGTTTATGGAATAAACAACAGCCAACGTTCAACCAACCAAATCAATCTCGGCGCATCGCCAACTCCTTCGTCTCGAGGGTTTCTACCGGTAAGCGACATGCTGCCTAGATCGCATCTTGCGATCTAGGCAGCACAAGCTCCACGTTGTTCATGCGTTGCTCGTACTCGAAGCCTTTTTGATGGCGAGCAACGTAGTTATCATAGATATGTTAGGGTTAGCATTGTTCTTCGTATCATATGCTTGTCGTAGTGCAACCCTTGCATATCTAGCCGCCCTACACCTATCTTAGGTGTAGGGGCGGCACCCCGCTTGATCATTATTTAGTAGATCTGATCCGTTACGGTTGCTCCTTTTTCTACAAGGATTAGTTTAATATCTGCAATAGTTAGGCCTTACGAAGGGGGGGAGGATCCAGCGGCGCGTGGGGTGTCGTTCGCTAGTCCTAAACAGGATGTTCCGGGGATCAACTTCGTGTTGGTTTTTAGGCCTTGTTTAGGATCGGCTTACGATCACCGTGCGTGGCCGCGAGGCCCAACCTGGAGTAGGATGATCCGATTATGCGGTGAAAACCCTAAATCGTCGTAGATCTCATTAGCTTTATCTTGATCAAGCAGGACCACCATATATTCGTGCACCCCGTACGAATCATGGGTGGATCGGCTCCTTGAGCCGATTCACGGGATAACTCGAGAGCCGATCGAGGCTCTTATTTAATGTTTACGTGTATGCCATGCAGGAAACTAAGCGAGGCATCTCCATCACCTTCCCGACCGGGTATAGGTCGGGTGGCACGCCCTTGCAATCAGCATCGGACGTGTGACCGAGAGGCTTTGCGGGCCGTCGCTCGGAGGGACCAGGGCCAACCGCAGCCCTAAGTTGTTCCCGGCTCTCTCGTGTTGCCCGTCGCTGCCCGCCGGTGGGTTTTGACCGCAACACATTCACGGCACGCCCGGTGGGACAATCGTCTACATCAACCACATCGCCATCTACATCCGAGATGGCGGACGGCACGCCGATCACGTACGAGGATCTGACCGACGAACTCAAGAAGAAGTATGACGAGGTCAAGACCATCCTCGAAGCCGACCTCATCGGCTCTTTTCACAGAACCCGTTCACATGGCATCAGATGGAAGGGGTTCTCGCCTGATGGTGCACTCGATGGGATAGACCTCTCTGCCCCGTCAGAAGAACGCACCAGGTCCCTGCGGCAGGAGATCAACTACTTGGTGGCTCACTCGCTACATCGCCACTCTGAGAACCTGGTAAACACGTTGGAGCGCATAGCTCTTCGGGTGATCCAGGAGATCATGAGGCACCCGGTACTCGCCGTCGGGACCAGCTCTCGGGACGCATCAAGGAGAGTTGCCACTCCGGTCCCGTCCACCGCCGCCATTTGCGTTGGCAGCACCGAAGTGCTGAATTCACCGGCATTCGTCGTCTACAAGATTGGTGGTGACCCTAGTGACTGCCGGTTCTTGCGGGAGGCGCCTAAGGAGATCCCCCACGGGTATGCGTGCACTTATGTGCCAGATTGCGGTAACTGGGCTCTCACGAACCAGGCCACAACATCAGGGACTCCGGCGAAAACAGGAGGGACGTCAGCGACAGATCTCGAGAAGCAGACGTGGCTAACTAAGTACGCCACCCCGACGAACCTCCAGAGCCCAGCTCCTGCAGTTGGCTCAGAGCTGGAAAAGCAAACATGGCTGGCTAAGTACGCCACCCCGGCGAATCTTCGAGTTCAACTCCTGCAGCCAGGCACGGCGGATCAGATCGGTACCATGCCGAGAGACCGGTTCGGCATGGTGCCGAAAAGGAGGGCAATCGGCTATTCCAAGCCGTATCCCGACGACTACGAATTGATCCCGCTACCACCTAAATATCGGCTCCCTGATTTTTCCAAATTCAGTGGATCAGATGGTTCCAGCTCCATCGAACACGTGGGCCGATATTTGGCATAGCTAGGAACGGCCTCAGTGTCGGATTCCCTGCGCGTGAGGTTCTTCTCACAGTCCCTCACGGGATCGGCTTTCGGGTGGTACACCTCGTTGCCACCAGACTCCATCCGGACTTGGAAGCAGTTGGAAGAACGAGTTCCATATGCGGTACCATTCGGAGGCTTCCGAGTCCAGCATTGCCGATCTAGCACAACTACGTCGAAGCGGGGAGAAGCGTGACGAGATTACATCCGGCGCTTCGGGAATCTTAGGAACCGATGTTATTCGGTTCGTATAAGCTGAAAAGAAGCGATCGAGTTGGCGGTAGCGGGCCTCGCAACACCGCTCAAGGACATGGCCTCCCAAGCGAGACTACCCCTCACCGGCGCATATGGTTCGAGAACTGTCGGCATATGAACAGCGCCACCCGGACCTGTACCAGGACAAATTCAAGCGTGCAGTAGTCCTGGTCGAGGCAGAGGAAGACGAAGTTCCTGCGGGAGACCAAGAGGTAGCAGTGGCTGAATGGACTCGGGGGGCAACCCTCGTGCCCTGCAAATGGGTAAAGCCACCAGGCCCGCCCAGGGGGTTTGATTTTGACGTGACCAAGACTGAACAAATCTTCGACCTCCTACTCAAGGAAAAGCAGTTGAAGATACCCGAAGGTCTCAAATTCCCCACGGTACAGGAGCTGAATGGAAAGCCATACTGCAAATGGCACAACTCGCTCTCCCATGCCACCAACGACTGCCGGATTTGGCGTCAGCAGATCCAAATGGCGATAGAAAAAGGACGTCTGATTTTCAACCAGTACGCCATGAAGGTCGACACCCAACCCTTCCCCGCCGTTAACATGGTGGAATGCACTTACCCTGAAGGTTGCCAGCCAGGATCCTCGTTCAGCATCAACATGGTAGGACTTGGACACCACGGCGGCAAGGATGGAGACGAGGGCAGCTGCTCTCGTAGCAAGGACACAGAGGAGGCCGCTCCACGCGATCGGCTCTGTCATGATGGCAAGCGCTACGTCACAGAGGGAGAAGTGAAGAACATGAGATATCAGCGACCCCTCTCTGATCACCTCCTCAACAAGTATGTGAGTCAGTATGACCAACGCCGACGATCCAGCGATGATGATGAAAGAGATCGTTTGGCTAGAGAAGCCAGAAGACATCGTCGGCACGATCGCGATGAGGAGGAGCACGAGCGCCGTGCAAAGGGAACATCAAGGGAGCAAGACGACAACGATAGGCACTGGGACTGCCCCTTCTTCAGACACTGCTGGGATTCGGGAATGAGCCGATTGCCCACAATCGGCAATTGCCCAGAATGCAACCGGAAGAAGAAGGAGGCAGCCAACGTGTCTGTGTTCAAGCACCTAGGGCCTCTCCCACCACAAAGCAAACGAGCTGAGTCCCCTCGTTGGGAAGATCTCGAGGATTCAGAAGACGAGGGACAAGAAGAAGAAGAAGACAGGTACCACCGGCCAAGGTGGTGCCCTGATGGACTTAGCCGTTCCCAGAAGCGCAGGGTTCAGCGATTGCGCGGCCTCGAGGAAGCCGAAAGGTTATACCTGCATACATTAAGAAAGGCACGACCTGATCTGGCCGCGAAAGTTCAGCGAACCCTGGACGAAGAGGGTCGACCACGGAAAATGGAGTGGCGCCCAAAGCAAAGGAAAGCCGATGATGAAACATCGGCTGGCACAAACATGGTGCTCGTCCTGCCGACGGAGCTTAGTGCTCCACAATTACATGATGCACTCAAGATGGACGACAGCAAGCGCATAAGGTCAGAGGTTGGGTTGGTTTTATCCACCAGCCTGACCGAGTAGCAAGAACAAACCAATGAGCAAGTATGGCGAGGCCGGTCCTTGGGATCGGCTCCCCAAAGATTTATGAAGGAACATTACAGAACCTTCATTGCGTGCTTCAATCAATATGGAGGCCGATTCCAGCAATCGGCCAAAATTATCTTCACCACATGTTCTGTTGGTGTTCAGCATCGATTTGTTTGGGCAGTGGTCACGTCGGCGGGTGAGAGTCAGCACGAATCCTAACGGAGCCGACGTGCAAATACAGTGCCTAGGCTAACCACAAAGCCGATATCTGCAGTCACCTGGCAGATTCGGCTCGGGGGGCAATCATCAGATGAGCAGGTGCAGATGAACATGTGTGCAGTGAAACATTGGGGGCCGATAGGGAAAAATCGGCCAGTAAAAAAAAATTTACTTGGAGGGAATGTGCAGTGAGAGCAGCCTCGGTTGCAATGAGCCGACGACCCTTTGCGACAGTTCAGCGGTAGCATCAATTTGGCATGCAAGACATCGGCGTACAATGGAAGAAAGCCGATCAATGGGGGCAAGTGTGGCTGACTTTTCCTGGTGGCTGTCTCAGATTACCAGATTGCCTAAGGTCAGAGCCTTTTGTTTGATCTGTGCATCGATGCCGGTATTCTCGCCTTGACTGAGGCTCGGGGGGCAGCTCGCCCCAAAATGTCTTTGTTTTGGAGAGCCGATTTCGTTGGAATCGGCTGGTTCCATATTGATCATTTTGAAGCCAATGGTAACCTTTTTGGCTGATTCATCACTATTCTCGCCTTGGGTGAGGCTTGGGGGGCAACTCGCCTGAAGGTTTCTTGGCTCTGGAAAGCAAATTTGGTTGGAATCGGCTGGCTCTCCATCGCAACTGTTCTGAAAAGAGGTGCTTGGTTACAAAGTTATCAGTTGCAGCACCTAAGCCGATTCAGCAACGGTTCCAGAGCTCCTTGTAAAGACACCTGCTCAAGACTAAAGCCACGGCTTACTACGATCGGCAGTATTATCGTCATCGGTAAGACTGGCTAATTTGGAGGGATGACTGAATTGACCTGTCTCGCAGATGATCGTGAGGGACCGATGCGTTGCCATCAGTCATTGAACATTGATTGGGCTAACGATCGACAAAGTCAGATGAGGGAAAATCGGCTGAATCAGCATACAGGACATCGGCAAAATCAAAGGAAGTTTTTATTGATAATAAAATTTCTTACAAGGAGAAGCCGATTGTTCAACAAAAGGGAACGGATTACTACTACCAACTCTATGCTAGTAAATCCCTACCCTAAGGGCTGTTGCTTTCTTCGCCGTCGCTGAGGTAGCTGTCGCCGTTGCTGCTGTCGGCGAGTTCCTCGTTGCTGCTACTGTGACCTTCAGCAGAGGCCTCTTCCTCGTCATCATCATTGTCCTCGTCTGACCAAGCCCAGCCCCGGATACGCTTTGGTGGTGGTTCGTCGGAGGAGGTGTCGTCCTCTTGTTCCTTCTTCAGGTCGGAGGAGACGTCTTCTTCTTCGTCGTCCTCTTCTTCTTTGGTAACGGAGGTGAATTTACCCCGGAAGGGAGGGTCGTCGTCGTCGCTCTCCGCCTCCAGTATTCCGTCAACCAGGTACCGGAGGTCATCTTCCCCGTCGGTTAGGGGCATGGCCCCATCGACCCGGACAAGGTCTTCACCCTCCGGCACGAAGTCGAAGTCCCACTCCCGCTTGTCCCAATGCTTGGGAGCCCGGCGGTTGTACGCCTCCATCTGGTTGTGCTCTGGAACCAATTCGCTTGAGGAAGAGGATTGTGAAGAGACGGAAGAGGAGGACGAAGACGACATGGCTGAAGAAGAAGAGGGTTTTTGGTGCTGATAGCTGGAACAGAGGAAGGGGATGAAGAGGGCTAATCGATCGGCACGGATAAATAATGAGAAATCTGGTGGAAATTTAATGCTATTGCAGTTTCCGAGGAGGTGGTGCTAAAGCTATCAAATTGTGCAGAGAAGCTGAGAAGACAGGGCATCATGATGAAGAATACTGCGGCAGCTCTGCTCTGCCACGACGTGACCCTTCGAAGAAAAAACAGAGTGGTTTTGAAATTATCATTGCCAAAACCAGGGGGGCATGTGTTATCACCAGATTTTGGCCAAATCAGGAGGTGGGCCGTAAGGGAGATGGGCTTGGAAGATTACACGTGGAGGATCTCTGAAGCGGCCTTGCACGGAGAGTTTGGGCTAGATTGCCCGTGTATCTTTAATTATAGTAGATTGCATCATAGATTAAAAGTTAGAGTTTTTCTCGTACACGGTGGGGATTATTCCCACGTTAGAAAGTCCCCTGGACTATAAATATGTATCTAGGGTTTATGGAATAAACAACAACCAACGTTCAACCAACCAAATCAATCTCGGCGCATCGCCAACTCCTTCGTCTCGAGGGTTTCTACCGGTAAGCGACATGCTGCCTAGATCGCATCTTGCGATCTAGGCAGCACAAGCTCCACGTTGTTCATGTGTTGCTCGTACTGAAGCCTTTTTTATGGCGAGCAACGTAGTTATCATAGATATGTTAGGGTTAGCATTGTTCTTCGTATCATATGCTGTTGTAGTGCAACCCTTGCATATCTAGCCGCCCTTACACCTATCTTAGGTGTAGGGGCGGCACCCCGCTTGATCATTATTTAGTAGATCTGATCCGTTACGGTTGCTCCTTTTTCTACAAGGATTAGTTTAATATCTGCAATAGTTAGGCCTTACGAAGGGGGAGGATCCGGCGGCGCGTGGGGTGTCGTTCGCTAGTCCTAAACAGGATGTTCGGGGATCAACTTCGTGTTGGTTTTTAGGCCTTGTTTAGGATCGGCTTACGATCACCGTGCGTGGCCGCGAGGCCCAACTCGGAGTAGGATGATCCGATTATGCGGTGAAAACCCTAAATCGTCGTAGATCTCATTAGCTTTATCTTGATCAAGCGGGACCACCATATATTCGTGCACCCCGTACGAATCATGGGTGGATCGGCTCCTTGAGCCGATTCACGGAGATAACTCGAGAGCCGATCGAGGCTCTTATTTAATGTTTACGTGTATGCCATGCAGGAAACTAAGCGAGGCATCTCCATCACCTTCACGACCGGGTATAGGTCGGGTGGCACGCCCTTGCAATCAGCATCGGACGTGTGACCAGAAGGCTTTGTGGGCCGTCGCTCGGAGGGACCAGGGCCAACCGCAGCCCTAAGTTGTTCCCGGCTCTACTGTGTTGCCCGTCGCTGCCCGCCGGTGGGTTTTGACCGCAACAGCTTCTCAAGACGCAAGATGCATAAGACCTCTCTCACATGTTGCACATGGTCCTCGAGATTTTTGCTATAAATGAGAATATCATCGAAATAGACAACCACACTCTTGCCAATGAGAGGACGCAAGATGTGATTCATGAGACGCATGAAAGTTGATGGAGCATTGGAAAGACCAAAAGGCATAACGAGCCATTCATAGAGACCAAGTTTGGTCTTGAATGCCGTTTTCCATTCATCACCAATGGCCATGCGGATTTGGTGGTAGCCACTATGCAAATCGACTTTAGAGAAAATCGTGGCACCACTCAATTCATCAAGCATGTCATCTAAACGCGGGATGGGATGGCGGTAACGGACGGTAATGGCATTGATAGGGCGACAATCCATACACATCCGTTGTGTCGCATCCGGTTTAGGCACAAGAATTACGGGAACCGCACAAGGGCTAAGGCTTTCGCGAACGTACCCTTTGGCGAGGAGATCTTGAATTTGGCGTTGGATCTCCTTTGTATCCTCGGGGTTGGTGCGGTAGGCGGCACGGTTTGGAAGCGGAGCGCCGGGTATGAGGTCGATGCGGTGTTCTATGCCTCGAAGTGGTGGTAGTCCATGAGGGAGATCGTCGGGGAAGACGTCTTGAAACTCCTTCAAAAGAGATAACAAAGACGAAGGAATGTTGGTTAAGTCGTTAGTCACCGACGATGGTCCTTTGCATATGAGCACATAGTGCAATATGGTGGATGGGTTATCTTGGACCTCTCTCCACTCACTCTTGGTGGCTAGAAGGACACTCTTAGGCTCACTCATATATGGCTTGTGGCGCTCACTATCTTTGTGGTGGGTCGCTCCCTCTCCTCTCATCTCACTATGGTGGGTGCGGAGTTGTGCCCTCGCTAAAGCCTTCGCATTATCCGCGATGATTTGGCTAGGAGTCATCGGGCGCAACTCGAACTTCTTGTCGTTGACCTTGAAGGTGTATGTGTTGGAGAGTCCATCATGTATAGCCTTCTTGTCAAATTGCCAAGGGCGGCCAAGCAACATGTGGCACACCGTCATGGGTACCACGTCACACTCAATAGTATCCTCATAAGGTCCAATCTTGAAAGTGACGGTGACGGTATGTTGTATCTTGACGTTGCCCTTGTCACTCAACCATTGAATATGGTAAGGGTGAGGATGCTTGCGGAGAGTGAGGTTGAGCTTCTCACACAACTCGGTGCTTGCAAGGTTATGGCAACTTCCACCATCGATGATGACCTTGATTGATTTGCCACCAATTCCGGCACGGGTTTGGAAGATGTTGCACCGTTGTTCTTCCATAGCGTGAGGTTGTGTTGTTAGCACCCTTGTGACCACAAGTGAGGGACTTGGGTCATGCTCACATAAGAGAGGATCTTCTCCACTTTCTTGCTCATAAGCTTCTTCACTTTCCACGGCGGCTTGCACAAGGGCTTCGTATTCATCTTCATCTAGCGTCTCAATGTCACCATTTTCCATAGTGATCATAACCTTGGTGTTCTTGCACTCAAACGATTTGTGACCTTGGGTGCCACACTTGAAGCAAGTGACACTAGAGGGTCCCGTGGATGCCTCAGAGGAGGCGGTGGAGGAGACCGTTTGCTTCATGCGACTTTGTATAGTCGGTTTCTTGGATGGTGTAGAGGATGCGTCGGGCTTGACACTTGTAGTAGGTGGAGTTGAGGTCGCGAGCTTGGATGCGAAGTACGTCTTGGACTTGGAGTACTTGGTGTCCTCAATCACTTGGCGCTCGGCCTTGGTTGCTTGGTGGACCAACTCAACCAAGTTGGAGTATGGTTGGAACTCCACAATTCTCTTGATGGGATAGTTGAGGCCATTGAAGAAACGAGCAATGGTTTGTTCCTCGGATTCTTGGATGTTGGCTCGCATCATAGTGAGCTCCATCTCCTTGAAGAACTCCTCAACGGTCTTGGTGCCTTGCTTCAACTTTTGGAGCTTGTTGAAGAGGTCGGTCATGTAGTGAGTTGGGACAAAGCGAGCATGCATCTCTTTCTTCATCTCTTCCCAAGTGTTAATTGGAGGATCACCCTTTTCTTCCCTAAGAGTGAGTACTTGCTCCCACCAAGTGTTTGCATAATCCTCAAACTCAAGAGACGCCATAGCCACCTTCTTGGCACCGGAGTAGTTGTGGATGCGGAATATCTTGTCAACCTTGAGTGCCCATGAGAGGTAGGCCTCGGCATCTTCTTCACCCTTGAACTTTGGCATGGTGAACTTGAGCCTTCCGAACATGTTCTCTTCATCTTCTAAGTTTCTTCGGTGAGGACGGATGCCTTCATCTCTTGCGGCTTGAGGTGGGATAGGAAGTCTTGCACGACCAACCATAGCATTGGGTCGGCGTTGAAGTTGAACACTAGCTTCACTTGGTTCACGGTGATGTTGTTGAAGATCTTGTCGAGGTTGTTGACGAGGCTCATTGTTGGCCCTCTCATCTTGATCATGTGGTGGATCTCCTCTTCCACGTTGATCATGGCGAGGATGGCGCCGGAGGTCTCGTCGAGGTGGATCTTGAGGACCTTGGTCTTGGGGTTGGCCGTCACGCCCATGGTGGGCATGGCGATCCGCTTGGTGACGATCTTGTTGTAGGACTTGGTCTTGTGGAGGGCGCTCATGTGGACGAGCATGGCGATGGATTTCTCCACGCCTAGAGTTGGAGCGAGAGTCTTCATGACGAGCTTGTGGGCGATGAGGTCGATGATGGTCTTCATGCCTTGAAGAGGAGCTTGAGGACGAAAGGCCACCATGAGAGTAGTAATCTTGTGGCGAGCTTGATGACGATGAAGTAGAGCGGTGTCGGCGATGACGACCCAAGTTGGTGATGGCGCGCTCGAGGCTATCCATGCGCCGCTCCATGTTCGCATCATTGGCCGCCATTTGGCCATTCAAGTTGTCCGTAGCTTCACGAAGGAGAGCTAAGTCTTGGTTCACGGCGGAGAAGTTGTGAGCCACCTCATCGTATTGCTCATCGATGCGTGTCTCGAAGAGGGTGAGTTGCTCCTTGAACTCTTGTCGTTGCGTCCATAGGTTGTGTTGAGTAGCATACCTCTCGGTGTTGCGGAGGATTTCTTCATCCCTTGGGGTATCTCCGTTCCTATCCATGATGGAAAGACAAGAACTATGTTGTGTATGTTAGTGGAAGGAGACTACCTCGCACTCTTACCAAGGTAAGATAGTATTGAGGCAATCCACCAAGTCAAAAGCAAGATCAAGTGTATCGGGACACACGCAAAACCACACGCAAAAGCTAGCAAATATGGTGTTAGGCGAGTGTTGTGGAAAGCCAAAAGACAAATCCAAGATCGAGTATGTTGTTAAAAGTGGGTAAGGTCCAAAAATCCAAATGTCAACGTGAAGATCACTATAAACACGGAAAAGTTGTGGAACACACACACGGGATAAGCGGGGTTAGTGCAACCAAAAGTGAGCGGAAAAGTGTATGTATAAGTGCTCGGTGTCACACTAACACAAGGAGAGCCAAAGCTTCGGTTGCAAAGGAAGAGACAACAAGATTCACACGCGGCCTCTCTTCTCTTATCTCTCTTTTGCTTAAAAGCCTTTTCTCTTTTGTATATGGTGGCACTCGCACTCGTTTGTATCTATGGTGGCACTATCACTTTTGTGTATGTATGGATGTATGGTGCGACTTGCACTCTTTTTGTGTTTTTGGGGCTTTTTCACGCACTATGTTAGCGTTAGCCTCGCTTTTGCTATCTTGCCACACGAGTGTTTGCTTGGATGCCTTACTCAACACGACACACACACCTCACAATGCGGGGCCACGTGCAATGTCTCGCAACACTAAACAAGCAATGCTCGATGGGATAGATCGCAAAAGGAAGAGGGGTTACAGGGGAAAAGCTGCAAGTTATACCTGCGATGATGGTGTCGGTGGTGGTGGTGGTGGTTGTCGCCAGAAAACGAGCTCGAAGGAGGGCGCGGAGCTGCACCCGGTCTGGGGCCGGTTGGACCGGACTGAGGACCGGCGGATCCGGTTGCCGCCCGGTCGACCGGGTTCTGGGCCGGCTCATCCGGTTGTGGGGCCGGTTGACCGGGTTCTCAACCGGGTTTCGCGTTTCTCTCTCCTGTTCTTCCCCAAACCAAATCCAAAGAGCAAATCGATGGGAAAACGATGGAATTGGAGGCTCAAAGTTGGGGAAATAGTAGATCAAGCACAACAACACCAGATCCACGAACCAAAACCACTCAAAACGCAACCAAATCACAGATCGGTCAAGAGGCAATTTGGGGCTACTTTTGGGGATTTTTTGGAAAATTTTCTAGAAACGAAATCGGGTGGGTGGAGGGTCAAATCCGCGGTAACCAAGAGCTGCTGATACCATATGATGAGGATCTAAGATCCCGGGAGTGGCCCGATCTCGCGGTTTGACCCCGAAAACCAAGGGAAGAGGTGGGAGAACGCGAGGAACACGAAGAACACGAGGAACACCGAGACTCACGCACGCACACCAACCCGATACACCCGATACCCCCATGGCTCGATGGACCATGCCAATAGAATCTCCGAGGAAGAGGCACGCGGCAGAATTCCCGGAGAGAGATTGGGGTTGGAGAAGAAGAGCTTGATGAGGGAGAGAGAGTAGCTTGTACTAGAATCTCACTCAACAAGATCCAAATCAACAACCAAGGTGCCTTGATTACAGAGGGATGATAACCCTAGGGAGACTAAGCTCAAATGTAGGTTTGAGTTCAAAACAAGTCTAAGGGGTAAAGGAGGGGTCCAGGCTACTTATATAGGCACACATGGCCAGCAAGGGCGAACAAGTACGCGAATGGATAACTTAGGCAGTTTGGTGGGTCATTCCCGTTAGACCCGGTTTGGATCCGGTCTGACCGGGCCTATGACCGGGTGGTCCGGTCCTGGGTCCGGTCGACCGGGCGCCAACCGGGAATCTGCGAGGTTTCCGGTCTTCGTCCGGTACGAGGGAGCTGCGCCCGGTTGGGCACCCGGTTGACCGGGCCTGGGACCGGGGCGTCCGGTTGTGGGTCCGGTCTGACCGGGTCCGGGACCGACCAGCGTCCTTCTCTTCCTTGGAGCGCTTCGAGCGACGTCGGGTTCGGCTTCGTGATCATCTCAATGTCCAGCTGCTCCTCTCTTTCCCTTGGCCATGGCGTATCCTCCTCTCCGGGGTCTTGATGCGCCTTGTACCTAATCACACATAACACATCGGCATGAGGTAGCATTCCGTCCAAAGGTGTACCAAGATCAAGGGTGGTGAGGAGCGAGTTCACCTCATCATGTAGAGCTTTAACTCGGGCTCGCGTCATTGGTCCACTTGGGGGACTTGTTGGTCTTGGTGTGGAGGTGACCGAAGGCCACCCCGCATCACATGCAATATGGTGTCATCTCATCTCTACAACCTAGAATTAAACCTCAACCCTAGTTTATGTATCACTATGGTGATCATAATATAAACCAGGCCATAATTGAGATTCAAACCAATTGCCATTAGGTGAATATGAGTAAAACCCTAGAATTGCTCACTAGTTAAATCTTATGCTTCACTTATCAAATATAAGAGACAGCTAATGCTAAGTCCTATGGTTAAAACCCACAAGTGGTGATCAACCACTTATAATTATAGCCAAGACCAAATCATGATGAGAGTAATACCTACTCTAGGTAATCCAAAGTGTTATTAAATATAATTCTAGGGTTAACCTTGAAATAGGGTTATAAGAAGATTCCCAAGACTTTAACAACTAAGTGTTCACATACAAACATATGAAAGTGACTAAATCAAGTCCTTGGAAATAATTTAGCACATGAAATCATGCTATTAAATCACTTACTAGAACTCCATAAACAAGCCTTACTTGGTGACTTGTTTCTTGCTAAGTTATACTAAAGAAAAACTCTATATATCACCAAGTAAGAAAATTATCATTGGAGAACAATTTGAGTATTTACCAAAACAATATTCAAATTTATGTCCATATGGGTATTCAACTTCAAGTTCCAACCATAATAATTAAACCAATGATATAATACCCATATCAACATTCTAATACACCACTAAAGTATCTGCAGTACCTTGTACTAATCTTTGTATGATTCAAATAAGCAAGACCTGCAAAATAGAAAGGAATTCAAATTAGAATTCAAAACTGAATTATAAAACAGAAAAAGAAAACAGATAAAAGAAAAAGAGAGAAAAGAGCCTTACCTGGACCTAGACAGCCGAAGGAGCCCAGCAGCAGCCCACCTTGGCAACCCAGCACCACGGCCCAAGTCGCAGCCCAGACCAGCCCAACTTACCTCTTCGTAAAAATAACGATGAGGAATTCATCCTCATCCTCGCCAACGCGCATGGAGGCCAGCACGACGACGTGCTCTCCTTCCCCTCAGCGCTGGCGCCTCCTCCTTCCCTGGCGGTGTGACGAGGCTCGCTTCTGCGCCCTATAAAATCTCTGCGACAAACACTGGCCCGAATTCTTCCCCCTCTCTGTTAAATTCCGCCCAAATTGGAAACCTAGCTGAGCCGGCCACCCCCTACCGCCATTGATTGGAGCAACCCCAAGCCATGCCGTGGGCGCCGTCGTCATCAGCATCCTCGACTTGCTACGCTCACGGAAGGAATCGAGCCGCCGTGATCAAAATCGAAGCCGACGAGCTCATCTTCCCGAAGGCCGGCGACATCAAATTCCGGCGAACTAGACCCCGGCGAGCTTCTCCGACCACATCATCGTGTTCCTGGTAATCTCCTGAGTCCTCTGGAAGTCTCGCCTTGCCCGATTCATCGCCGTAGCCTAGCCGCATCATCCATCCCGTAACTGCCGCCGCCGCACCTCACCGTCGAGTGAACTCCGGCGACCCAAAGACAGAGGCGCCACCACCAAACTGACCACCACATCACCCTGAGTCTATCCCGCTTAGCCTTCTGCCCGCGCAAGCCCGCAAACGTCGGCGATTGCCGGAATCCTGCCGACCATCGTGAGACCTTGGCATGCTCTCGATTTGGACTTGGTCCACGCTGACGTGGCCACCACCGTGGCCAATGGCCCACCAGTCATTAGCTACGGGTATAATCTGTCTGGGTGTGTTTAGTCAATTCATTTCAAATTTAAATTCCAGAAAATGCTTGCAACTTCGAAATAATTCAGAAAATTCATTATAAAACAGAAAAATATAATTAAGATATCAAAATTCTTAGAAAATTAATCTCTATCCCATAAAAATATAATATGGAATTTTTATTATTAATAAAAATTCAATTATTTAATACTTATGAATTAAGCCTTTTCTTTTAATTCTAAATTCAATTAAAATTCAATAATTAGGAAACTTTCCAAATTAAATAAAAAACCAGTAACATAAATAAAGAAAACACTAAAACTAATTTTCTTTATTTATTGTTTGTTAAATCATTATTTAAACCCTGATTAATAATTACCCTAATTCTTAATTATTTAAAAATGATAAATGCCAAATTCAATATTATTTTTATTTAGAAGTTATTAATAACTTCAAATTCAAAATGAAGTTATTAATTATAGAACCATAGGGTAATTAGTAAACCCTAGTCCCATTATAAACCAAGTGATAACATCATAATTTAATGTGGAACCCTAAAACCCTAATTCAATTATGCACCAAACCCTAGCTCCATTAATCAATTGGAACCTTAATTTGTTTCTCACCTAACCCTAGGTTAGAACATGGGATCATGTTACTCAATTATCATAGAGCCATGACTAGCAACTAAAGACATATCTATGTCCACATAAAATATAGAACCCTATCAATAGCAATTTAGCATTCCATGTATGCATTCCATTAAACCAAGTTGATCAAATAGGACCAACCCTAGTTCCTATCTTCGGAGACACCAAACTTAGTTACTCATATTTAATTAGCATCACACCATTGTGATGAACTCCAATAGCATCCATGCCCAATATTTATCAATACATGATCATAGTCCACTAAACCCTACAAGTACTTCATAATTATAAACCATCCTATTCAGGAGCCAATGATTCTTTACTTAGTGGATCCAATAACAAACCCTAGTCAACCCCAACTCTAATTGAGATACTTCTTATTACTTAAGAAGTATGTTCTTCAAAAGTTATTCTTTCGAAGAAAATAAAGAATAGCCATCAACCCTGCTTATAAGGACCTATAAACCCTAGCTAGCTATCACCAGCAAGGTGTACCAACCATGATAGCAACCATGAATAATTAATTGCTTAAGTTGCTTATGCTTAAGTAAAACCAATCAAGCCTAGTTACTGATGAATCCAACTATGTTGTGATCCATCTTATACTTACTTCAGAACTAGTTGAAACCATGGTAAACCATAGAACTCCACAACTTTAATTATCATACTTGTTCTTTATCAAATAACATGTTCTTCAAAAGTTATTCTTTTGAAGTATATGATAATTAATCATTAACCATGCCATATAGTGCTAAAACCAACCACTATTCAATACATGTTAGGATTATACCAAATGTTATTGTTATGTGCTATTAGTGTTATTATTATGATATATTGAAACACCTGTTTATGATACCAAGTAATCACACCTGAATAAGAATCTTGTTTGTGAATCACTCTAAAAGTACAACACACCCTGAGCCAATTATTACAACTCACTGATCCTAAATCATCGGGGTTAGGTCACGCTTAGAGCGATTGCATCTCATACTTATGCATTATTGCATCCTTGCCAATCTTTTAAACATCGTCCTTACCGAACGATGATGCTATTTCAGAATTTGGAGTTATTGCGTACCGAAGACCTTGTCCGCATAATCTTGCGAGTCAAGAAAGGCAAGTTCATCACTTGCTCATGTCATTTGAGTATCTTTATCAAATTACTTGCAAAGTACTATGATTATCACTATTGCATAAAAACCAAAACCACTATTTTCATAACTATGAATATGACTATGTGGTGGGCAATGGAACCATGGATTGTGTTGATATGGTGGAGGTTCCATTGCAAGGGTTTATATCCATCTAGGATTAAACAACAAATGTCGTCTAGTGATTCTTGTGCCGTAATACCCGTGTTAACCATAAGATCCGGAGTGGGACGGAGTAGTCAAAAGTGTTTCCACCTCTCGTACATCAACGGATGCGCTCTACCGTAGACACTTGTATCAGTCGGGGGCGAGCGGTTGGGTGGGGAAGCCTTAAGTCCCCACGGCATAGTCCGTAGACACTTGTCGCCCGAAGAACAAGCGGTTGGTCGGGGAAGCCTTAAGTCCTTACGGTATTGCGGTCTATGATGGGTTGCAGCTACCGGCGAAGGAGTTTGGTTAACGAGTCCCAAACTGTTGTCGTGGTCGGGGTCCACCCGTGAGTGGGAATAATGGGACCGGCGAGGACCCAGGGTCGGGGTTTGCAACAAAGAGTGGGTGTGCGAGGTAGCGGAGGAACATGATTGGCTAGACCTTATACCGGGCCCCACACCATAGGAAGTGTGGACAAGCCTGTAGCTTGGTTGGCACCAAGGTTAAGATCTCTTATGGGTAAAGCAACACACCTCTGCAGAGTGTAATGAATCGTGACCTGTCACTCCTACGTTCCGGGATTTGGAACTGCGAACGCTGCCGGAAAGGAGCTCCATGAAGTTCTAGTAAACCGGTGAAGCCTGACGGACATAGTTCTTCTAAATAAAAGCAACCTTTTGAAGAAATGGTTATGAAAATTTGCATTGGTATTAGACTTTCTGGTCTAATGTTGTAGCTATTGCATTAAACACCTCTTTCCTATAATGAACTTGTTGAGTACGCTCGTACTCATCCCACTCTTAAATCCCCTGCTTAGATATGTAGGCATCAAGAGAGGATCTACAGTGCAACTCGAAGGCCGAGGAGTCAACAACTACCTCAAAAGACAAGGCCCTGTCAGAGGAGTCAGATACCACATCCAACAAGGAGAAAACCTAGTATAGCCATAGAAGGGAACTAGCTTCCTAAACCTAGCTCCTATTTAGCTAGAATCTATTCATAGCCTCTATAGCTAGTTAAATACCCTACAAGTAGAGTTCGTGATAAGACTAGACTACGAGTCGTTCTTCTGGAGTTATTTGCAGTTTTACCTCATTGTAAAGTAGGAGGCTGTGCTGATCTTATGTAACAGAGTCAATGTTGTAATTCTATAGACATGCCTTGGACCCGCATATGTTTCTTTTGTACCACTCTGAGCGATATAATACTAGTGGAACGGTGTTTCATTGGTGTTATATCAGACTTGCATACTACACCATGCAGTGGTATGCCGGGTCACCACACATAAGGACCTACAATAAACATGGTATGTAAGAGAAGAAGTATGTTGGTAAGCAAGCACATGCATTAATTGTAAATGCCCAACATCAATGTTTCTTTAGTTCTTCCATGTGCCTTTTAGCGAATATTTCAGTGAGAAGAACCTAAATTTTCTAGGGAAAATCTACCGAGAGGCGCCGCTTGGATGGCTGCCTCGTGCGGCGGATGCATCACGATTCGTGAAACAGAATCGAGCCCCCACAACCTCTCAGCCTTATCTCTTAGCCCCTCACGGTGTCTCCTGTCCACTAATTTTTCTCTCTCTCTCCGAAATCGCCATGGGAGCGCAGGGAGGAGACGCATCGCAGAGGGCTCCGTCAGGTCGCCGCCGGCAAGCGCGCGGAGGAGGCGCCTCGTGGTGAGGGCTCCGTTAGGCCACCGCCGGCAAGCGTTGGAGGAGGCGCCTCGTGAAGAGGCCTCCGCCGACGACGACGAGCGCGAGGAGGCCTCCGCCGCCGACGACGAGCACGAGGAGGAGCCACGAGCACGGAGCAAGGAGAGCTCCGCCAGGACACCGTCGACAGCCGGGAGAACCACGCCACCGCTGACGAGCGTGAGGAGGCAGAGGACCACGCAGCGGCAAGCAGGACACCGACGATGAGCACGCCGGCGAGTCCGCCGCAGAGTGCGCATCAAGGGAGACCGCGACGCCTAGCACAAAGCAGCGAGGCTTCCGTCGCCGCTGTGAGCGCAAGGAGGAGGCGCGACGAGCATGCAGTGGCAAGCAAGACACCGACGACGAGCACAGCGCGTCGAGGAAGTCGCGGATCGCACATCAAGGGAGGTCTCCGCGTGACGCGGGAGCACGCAGAGGAGGCTGCCGCCGCCGTCGAGCACATGGAGACATGCTCGCGATGAAGAGACATTCACCGTCTAGCACGGGGATGCAACCGACGAGCACGAGGAGGACACCGCCGGCAAGTGCTAGCAGGCCACCACCGATGGGCAGATGGAGCCGTCACAAGTCCGGCGACTAGTGCCACAGCTTGCCAGATTTTTTCCCTCTCCTACTACATCTTGGTCTGCTGATTTCTTTCGGTGAAGATTCTCGTGGTCTCTTTAGCACGTGAACTATTTCATCGCAATCTTCAATAAATGATCTGTGTAACTAGTCATTCGAACTTTGTAGCTACACTAGGAATTTGGAAGCTACGCACTTGAGATTTGGCAGCCATCAACATAATGCTTAGTACTCTGACTAGTTACTGACAGTTTGGCGAGTAGGTGTTAAAACTTGGCAGCCATCAACAAAGTACATGGCAGCTAGGCACTTGGAATTTGGCAATTAGAGTAGACGCTAGAATTTCATATGTTTAGTTTTTTTTGCTAAATAACCTGATAATTATTGCTATAATCCTGATAGTTAGTACTAAATAATCTGGTAACTGTAGAGAACTTCACATTTTTGTTTCTTAAAATGGTAGCTGCTCTCAAAATAATCTGGTCACTGTTGTCAAAATATAAACGGTATTTGTCTCAATTCAAAAGTCTGTATTTACGCAGAAAGTTATGTGAGAGCTAATCCTAAAATTTTAGGTTGATAGCAAAGATAATGCAAAAAAAGACACTGTAGTGCTAATATTAGGTTAGTTGTCAGCAAATTGCATGCACGATGCGTACATGGACACGGGACATGTGCTAGCTGACAAACTGCATGCAAACACATGCGCACTCGTTCAGAGCCAGCTGCCGCCGCACGGATCAGCAAATGTGCGGCGCCGCTGGGTAGCACGGTCCAATTTTCTATTAGCAAACACTCAAAGAAAAGGAAATGTTCTGCTAATGTGCCACCTCCTTCTCATGACACCGACATAAGTGGTGATCAACATAAACTAACTTTGCTACTTGTGGTCTAGTAACCGCCATTCTGTACCAACTGTTCATCCATTCCTACAAACAATATTTATGAATCAACCCACAGGTTTAAGCGCCGGGAGAAACCATTATGATTTTGCTGCTCTATTTTCGTGTATCACCTAATTCATCTGGCTGAATTGTTCAAAAAAAAAATCTGGCTGAATAATCATGCCTTCTCATACATGAAACCCAAAGGCATTAGACTGGGACATAGTAGTCAGCAGTACAATATATTGTTTGCTCACTTGACACTGATAGTGCCATTTGTAAGATCACCAAATGTTTATTTCTTTGAGAGACGACATGGCATTTTCGAACTTAGTCGAAGGAAGGATGGGTTACAGACATGTAAACAATGAATGGCCTCTTTTCAAGTGGTTTGTACTGGATATTAGATGGGTTGGGTTACGTTAGGAAATTTGGTCCATACGTTTTCTGACAGCACTGTCGACCATTTCTTCCCTTCTGAACCTTCTAAAGGTGAAAGCAACAAAAAGAAAAGAGGACAAAGCAGAGTGAGGCAAGCGACCCAGGTCGGCAGAGTACCCTCGGCCGCCGCGCCGGAGCGGAGGAGCGGAGCAGGAGGAGCCGTGGCTGTCGCGTGGGAGCAAAGGAGCGGAGCAGGAGGAGCCGTGGCCGGAGCGAAGGAGCGGAGCAGGAGAAAATCCTGAGCACGGAGGCTGCGAGGGGCCTGGCGCGGTCACCACTGGATCTATGGCGGGCGGTGCTTGGCGGAAGATGGCGGAGGAGAAAGAAGCAGAGAACACGGGGAGGATGGAGATCGGGAGTGCTCAGTTGGCGATCCAGCGCTAGCCATGGCGGGTGTCGCAGCGGGCATACCAACTCGCTCGCTGGCAAAAGGATGACCAAGCATGAAGCGTGGGAAAGGATGGCGGCGACTGGGCGTGGGCGGCGCTTCGGTGCTCTGCTCTTGCAACGATCTGTCAAAGTGGAGCTCCACTCAAGGAGTGGAATCGAATCGTGGGCCTGGTACGCTACTTCTTGCTAGAGTACTATATTTTCCCTAAGACCATATACTGTAAGCATTTTGGTGGTCCATTCCTCTCTTTAGGGGATATGAATTTTGGAAAGAAGAGAAGATATACTTCTTTTTTCTGTTCTGCTGGGGCTTTGATTTAGTTTCATATTCAGTTAGCTCCATTCGTTTAAGCACACCATTTAGTGATTGGTAGACCAATAACTAAACGAAATACCGGAGGTGAGAAAAGATATAACTATGGAGACTGTATATTCATACTAAGTAAATCAATAGAACCAAATATAGACAATTTGAAGAGGTTATTGTTCTGCCAAGGCTTTGGCAGAATATTGGAGACTGGAGGTAAGAAAAGATAGCATCACATGGAGCTGTAGATTAATGCTGAGTAAACCAATGGAACCAAAAGTAGGTAATTATAGAAATAGTCTTCCGCAATTAAGAACATAGATAACAGAAAATAAAACATTGGAAGTGCCACAAAGAACTACCGGCTGGCAGAAGCATAGCACTATCTACATCTGACTAAGCCTCTATCCATGACTGCATCAACTGCTGTAGCTAAGTTAAGCATCAAATACTTGCAGTTGACATCTATAGACAGGTTAATTCCTTGAGCAAAGTCTTGCTCCCGCGATGGAGCTCAAATAAGCAGCTCCTATTTTCTGCAAAACATTAAAAATCAAACATTGAGAATTTTTTAAAAATCACTTTAGAACATCTATGTAGGAAACACTACGTCTAGGATTGCATCAGTATGCACAAACACATTAAGCAATGGGCATTTACATTTTCCATCCGGAGAGATCTGGGTCGTGGGCACTTTGGAGAAAAAGAAAATATGCAGAACAGCTCAACATGTGGTTACAGACTCAAATCTAGATCCTTTTGTTTTTTTAATCCTTCTTATACATACTTGTAACTTAGTAACTTTATTAATTATTAATAAAACTGCAGAGGTAAACTCTCCCACTGTTTACCCTTAAAAAAGGGGGTGGAGGGAAGAGAATCAGAGATAACATTGCAGTATCAGCAATGCACTAACCGTGAATAACTATATATTCTCTGGTACTACAGACCTATGATCTGATTGCAATGTGAAGAAAACAAATCTATATGGTACATCAGCACTCAACAAATATGAGGTAATGCACTTCCAGTAGAAGAATGTGAGACTGCAAGCAGAACAAAAGCAATCGGCACACCAGAACGAATAATCCTCAAAGCACTAACTTATTTTTTATGAAGGTGTGCTAACACATTGTTACAGTTACATCAGAACTAAAATGTCTTCAACCTGAGCCTTCTTCTATGGCATACGCCTAGTCGCAACGATACTGAACTGATGATGAAAAGGTATCTATTATGGAAATTTTTTATTAGGCTTGTCCCGAGGGTAGCCTACCCCAACTTGGTTGGGAAAGAGACTTTGATGTTGTTTGATGTTGTTGCTTGCCCTGAGGGTAATCTGCAGGTAGGCTACAGAAATATCGAACTGGTGGTGGAACCTTCATGTATGGTACTATACCGAATTACAAAGGGAAAAATAAATCTACGTTGCTGCATTGATATATGACGACAGAGAATTATAATACCCCATTTCACATGCATTTTTTGCTCAAGGAAGACACCACTCTAAATACAGTTCATTCTGTAAGCTAGTAAAGTGGCAGCTATTGAGTTGTACATGACAACGACGACTAAGTAAGATCCATTTCAGTGTGTGTGCATGTTGTGTTACCCGTGCAACTTTTGTTGTCCTTGATCCAGAAGTAAGCCAACATACCCTGAGATAAAAACACTGCTATCAACAAAACTCGCTCACAGATAACTAGCTGTGAGAAAAATATTGGCAGCAGCATTCGAGATTGCAGGGCAGAGTAACAAATCTAAATCAGTCATGAGTATTAACCTTCTGTTGCGGTGAGAGTCAACAAAAAAATTTGCAAGCATTCTCTTGATATCCATAATGGGGTAGCCACCTCGGAGTACTCAACATCATGGAGCACCCAAAATTTGGCTTGTCTGTATTGTTGATGGCGATGAATGAACCTAGACACTAGCCTATACAGACCTGACCACCTGAGTGGAAGGAGCCTTTCCTACCTCTCCCTAGACCTGAAACCACCAAACATACTTCAAATTGGTTGAATATAAACACCCAATTTCTATACAGATTACAGAAAGCTCAAAAAAATTCAGCGGACCAACCTGTAACATAGCTCGGGATAGATCAAGTTTATAGCTCTGGATAGATCAAGTTCATTTGACAATGTTTCAAGGAAACATCATAATGTCCTCAGTGCTTCCCAGAACCAGGTGCTGAAGTACATTCTATCCATACAATATTTGAAAATAGTGTGTAAACTATCTTTTTGCCACCTCTACACTCAGCAGCACTTCATCCAAAACAATGTTGAAGTACTAAAATGCAACCATCGGGATTGCAGTCTGTTAACTGAAACATGAAAAGAAAAACAAATCAGGATAGATATAATCCAGAAATCAGGTGGACCTGTATTCCATGTTATCTTGTGGTGGCAGAACCAGTTGTCATTAATCCTTTACCAGATTGTTATCAGCTCTAATTTTCAGTAGCTTACAAAGATGGAGTAAACATTTTTTGATCTGTGCATACCTGAATGAGAATAAGGTTAAGTACTTATGGAAGTGTAGCATTATAATGGTGGAAGGAAGTCTGTCATGTGTGAAGTTCAATTACAACAAATGGAGATAATGAGGTAACAATATATTTGTTGGGGAAAGGAGGCTACATATTGGTTCCAACAATTCAAATGGTCTATAACAGAGGGCGAGTAAACAAATTGTTTAAATTTTTGAGGGATACCTCATGTCGACAACTATAAAATCCAACTTGTATAAGTGGTGGTATGTGGGTCCTTACAATTATTCTTTCCTGGCGATCTTGAATGTAGCAGGGCAATTGTGTTCCTGTGAATCTTGTTCTTTCCACTGCCCAAATAATTGTGGTCTGGAAATGACATGCTAGGTCGACAACACATTCCCATCTGAGATCATTAGTTAGGGTGGCACACTAAAAGTTCTCACATAAGCACTAAATCTAAGAAATGCCAATCATTGATGTGGTGATACTTTGTGAACACAAAATTCAGTTGTTGCAGCCTGTCATGACATGTGCAAATCGAAAATTTTAACTAACCTGAAGTTGCTATTTGATGATATTAGAGATCTGGAACCTCTTTAATGCACCTTGACTATTCCTTCCTGGTGATCTTAAATTAGTAGGGCAATTGTGTCACAAAAATGGATCAGCTTAGGCGAAGCAATGAATTGGTAAAAAATATCTATAATCAACATAAAACAGCCACAACTCGTTGAGAATTGTTGCATTGATGCAGGTCTAGCTGGAACATGGCGGATGGATGTAGAGGCGAGGAGCTAGAGGTTCCAGAGCAGGTTACCAGTGTCTCGGTGGTCGGCTGAGATTGACGTAGGGCCTGTTTGGTTCCTAGCCACACTTTGCCAAGCCAAAGTTTGGCAATTTGGCATGTGTTTGGTTCTTGCCACACTTTAGAGCTACCACACTTCACTAATCATATGGCCCACTTGTCATAGAGTGAATTTTTTGCCAACTTTTGCCACACTTTGTGGCTTCCAAAATCATAGCCACACTTTTGTGGCTGCCACACTTGCCAAAGTTAGGCTTGGCAAACTGTGGCTGGGAACCAAACAGACCCGTAGTGCCCGAACGCGCCGAGCATGTAGTACTTCAGGTGGGTGATGTGCCCACGCCTCATCTCCAAGGGCTAGTCAGTAGCAGCAGCAACCGGTACTGACTGGTGCTGTTTCTTAAAGCTCCAATCAATGGACAACAAATCTAACATATGGATCTGACAAATTTTTTTGCAGAATCGGAGAGGAGGATCGAGCCTTGGTGAGGGTACCTGGTATTATGGCCGTGTCTCTCATTTGCCGCTGCCAGATCTCCCTCGTATTCCACATCCACCTCATCAAAGCCATCGCAACGCAACTCTGCCGCTCAGCCGGTGGCATGGCCTCGGCGGCGCCGGCCACCGGCCACATAGGAGTCCAGCCCTGGGCCACCCCATGGCTACCAGCCACCGGTAAAATAGGAGCTCTTCCCAGGGACGTGCGACCCTGATGGATGCCTGAGCGCACGCAGCCAAAGAGGGAGAGAAGACCGCCGTTTCTTGGCGTAGTGGTGAGCGGCAGCCATGGAATTTTATTTGGCCGGAGCGGAGGGGGATTGGGTGGGGCGGAGGAGTCAATTCCTCTTTTTTGGAAGTCGCTGGAAACTCGGTGGTGGGACATCCTCACCGCTTTGACTGGAAACGGTGGCAACCGGAAAACGGGAGACTAAGGGAAGAATAGAAAAAAAAACGTCTGAAAGAGGCAAGGTAGCCGGATGGACCAGAGAAAACTATGGGATGCTGCCGGTAATCCAGGGATTTGCACACAAAAAAAAAGAGAATGAAACTAACTTTTCCTAGATCTGCAGGTACCGGTTCACCCATCTACAGGGGAAAAGACTAACGTGGTAAAATTTGATTGGAGAGGAATGGACCATGAATAGTACCCAAACTGATTATGTTAAAGCAAATGGGGTTAGCCTTTTCCTAGATCTGCAGGTACCGGTTCACCCATCTACAGGGGAAAAGACTAACGTGGTAAAATTTGATTGGAGAGGAATGGACCATGAATAGTACCCAAACTGATTATGTTAAAGCAAATGGGGTTAGCTTTTATATAGTGTATAATGTATAATAAAGTGTACTGCACCTACACAACTGGAGTGGCTAAAAACAGAGCAAACAACCCAGATCAACATCGGGCAAACAAAACAGATCAACAGAGCAGTATGGATTTAGAAGTCGTTACAGAGAGGATTGCAAATGAATGGGCAACATTTCAAAGAGATCCATACAGAGAGCAGACAACATGCACTAGCTATAAAGCGTTCACAGACTTCAAATTTCAATTAGCCTTCAAAAACATTAGCCCAACCAGGCAGCATATGTAAGATAAATAAGCAAAAAGATAGTTGGTCCAGTGTTCTACTACCATATCCAACAGATAGCTAAGCAAAAGGCAACCATGTAAAGCCGTTTTATATTATGGAACGGAGGGAGTAAGAACATAAAAGGGACATCATTTGATTATCAAGAGCTTCTAGTTACCTCATTATTTGAGGTAATTGGAGAAGACAGCTGCATGTAGAGGCACGTTAGAAAAACTGTTTCTGCAAGCTTCCACGTCATTTTCATTGACATATCGAGTACATGACTGCAACTTTTGGCCATTCTTCGTGTCAACCATGATCATCCACGCCGTGCCATCAAATTCCTTCTCCTTAACAGGCAGTAGAGGAAATCCGGGTCATCCACGCTGATGATTGGGAACTCTGGGAGAAGGGGAGTTATACGAAGATTCTTGTATTTAGGTTGCTTCCAAAGAGAAGCGAGTTTGATCACACGATGGTTCTCCCAGTTGAAGTCAGCATTCAGAGTCCAAACGGTGATTTCCGAATCAGATTGGGCTCCCTAGTAGGAGTCATAATGAACATCATGCAATTCATCGTCCATGGAAACTGCCTCATGCCAGTCATTGTCGATGTGGACGAAGTACATCCTGCCTTGGCTGATGGACACACTTCGGAATCTGTCAGGGTAGCACTTTGAGATCCGTACCTTAACAGAGTACTTCTTTTCTCCAAGGAAAACAGAACGACCCGTCCTCTCCCTCGCGTCGCCCCTCCAGGCGACCGGGGGGGAAACCCTAATCCCGCCGCCGCCGCCTCCCCCCTCCCTCTCCCCTCCCCTCGTCGCCCCCGGAGGCGGCCGCCGGCAAGGCCGCGCGACGCCGGTGATGGGGGTGGCGGGGATCTCTCCTCCGGCCCCCGTGTGCTCTGCCGTAGGGAGGACGACGGCCGCGCGGGGGTGGCCTCCGCCGGCCGGGCGAGGTCGGCCCGACTCCCCCCGTCCCCCTCTCCGGCGTGGCCTCGCCGGCGCTGGGAAGTGGTGGCCGGGGGCTTGGTGCCCTCCGTCGACCGGGCTGGGGCCAGGACTCCAGGGCGGCGGCCTTGGACACAGGGTGGGGCACCGCCGGCCTGGCGGCGGGCGGCGGGTGCCGATGCTGCGGTCGGCTCTCTTCGGCTGCGCGGGCGGTGAAGGGGGCGGCGGGTGTGGGCATGGTGTGGAGGTCGCCCCGATGGGCCTCTGTGACCAGATCTGATGACGGAGGCTCCTCCTCTCAGCGGTGCTCGTCGCACCTCCCTGGCCCCGGACTCCCTCCGGTGGCTGCGGGGTGTGGTTGGATGTGGGCTCTAGACCGGGGGAAACCCTTGGCCGACGGTGGCGGCCGCGACGTCGACGACGCTGATGGCGCCGTTCTCCTTCCTGAAGGCGACATCGAGGTGATATCCCCTCCCTCCCCGCCATATCTATCTCGGGTGAAAACCCAAAGCTTTGGTTTGGACGGTGGCGGCGCCCGGGTGGCGCCGTTCCCTCGTTGGAGGCGCCGTTTTGAGATAGTGGGTTTGGGTGGATGAGCTCGGCGGAGGTTGGTATGCATCGTCTTCGCTTACTCCTGGCAGCTTGGTCCGGTTTGGTGGTTTGTGCTGCGGGTGGCTGTGATGTTCGTGGGTGGCGGCGCGGCGAGGCGAGGCGAGTGCTCGGAGTCTTTCTCCATGGCGGTAACTTCCATTGTCCATGCGTGCTCAGGGAGAGCGATCTACCTCCGACAGGTACGGTGCCCTCCGATCCGGGGCAAGAAAGCAGGGAGCTTTCTTTGGAGGTGGAAACGGATGGTGCCCGGGCTTTGCTTGGCCTCCGGAGGTTGACGATGGTGCGAGTCCCTCTATGGCGGCCTTCTTCACCGGCTTCGACGCCTCTCTAGTTGGATCACAAGACTGGACAATGGTCTCGGAGCTCAAGCTGTGTTTCACTCTTTTTTCTTGTTTTGCTTGTAGTTTTCGGTTCCTGTTAGCTGGTTTTCAGCATCTTGTATCATCTTGCCGGCAACGGCCTTATTAATTTAAGGCAGGGCTACGGCCTAATGTTTAAAAAAAAGGCGCAAAGTGGAGCATCGGAGATCTTCGGTTGGAGAAATCGCATAGCAGGACGCCGCTGAAGTAGTCAACCCAGCAAAGGAAGCGGCCGTCAAAGGGGAACACATTGTCAGTTGACCAGAAGATGGAGAACTTCTCCTCAGGATGCCTATAAAGCGTGGTCATCCACCAAGAACTTTCTCGTATCGGCCAAGCCACGGGCACTCCTAGTGTACACAGGGAGCCGCAGCAACGATGGGGCAGGACCGGCCTCGTAGACGAACAGATCTGCGGGGACTCTGTAGTAGTTAGGCTCGCTAGGGATGGCGATGCGGAGGAGGACGAGGTTGTTGTCGGCTGCCAGGACGGAGGGATATGCGAGCGGGAACACCGACTTCCAGTGGAGATCGAGGTAAGAGATTTTTGGAGGATCCGCGAGGTTGAAGGAGAAATACCCTGAGTGGCCGCTAGTAGTGTGGACTTCAACGGCGGTGCTCTTGTTCTTTAGAGCCTCAAGAGCAGCGGCATCCTCGTCGTGGCAGATCGTGCGGCCGTGGCGATCCAGCATAACCCAATCAGGGAAGACGACAGTTCCCTTCGGCTCTGACGCCCTGGTGCAAGAGCGGATGTAGGCCATGGCGCTATTCGTCTTCTCAATGGGGAATCGGGGAAGGGATCGGCCAGCAAAAAAAAAGCCGCCGCCGCCGCCCTAACCCTAGTATCGATAGTTTTGTGTGTGTGTGTGTGTGTGTGTGTGTGTGTGTGTGTGTGTGTGTGTGTGTGTGTGTGTGTGTGTGTGTGTGGAGGGGGTCACCGCCTCACCGGTTGACATAGGCATACCCAATGGGCCTGCCGAATATGGTACCCGGGGTTTACTGAAGGCCCATCACCCGAAGAATAAGAAGATTCGGAAGTCCAAGATACTATTAAGGAAAGCTAGAGTTGTAATAGGAGTTATCGTTTTTAATCTTGCGGGATGGGTTGGAAACCCTCCCGAACTCTGTAAACTTGTGTATTACGAATCCCTCGGCTCCGCCTCCTATATAAGGGGGAGTCGAGGGACAAAGAGAGGATCGAATTTACTGTAAACACAACCCTAGTTTTATATTCGTCGAGTACTTTTCGGCTGAAACCTTCGAGATCTACTTGCCCTCTACATCTAAATAAACCCTAGTCTACAATCCGTAGGCATTGACAAGTTAATCCCTTGTCAATTGGTGCCGTCTGTGGGATCTAGAGGCGACAAGGAGCTTATCTCGATGGCACGTTCAAGATCGTCGACTTCATCGGTAGCAAGCAACATCATGGACAGAGGTAAACAGATCGAAACTGGTCTCGTTGATTTTGTTCCTCACCCGCCCTCCCGTTTGGATGCATATGCGTATCTGGAGGAGCCCATGGAGATGACGTTTGGAAAGTTCCACTTCCGCGTCGAGAAAGAGGGAACGTATCGTCTCGAAATTCCGATTTCGTCGGGATTGTCGGCGGTCGATTCCGATTTTTCGAACTCAACATCGTCAATCGAGTCAGGCGAAGAAGAGACTTCATCGCCACGCTTCATCAGCACCGAGGCAAGCGAAAAGCTCGCCAAGATCTTCGCCGACATGTCCTTCGAGTCATCCACGGACTCCTATATAAGCGATGACTCGAGCAGCGTCGACGACTTCGATTTCATCGACAAATCCACTACAGTGGGCAAGGTCTTCGCCAATCTTTATGATGGTGTCACCAAACATAGCACAGATCTGAATACAAAGTACCATCAGATTTATGCCATCGGAGAGCCAAGTCGCGATCAAGAGGAAACATCTGAGGCTTTTGACGATCTGGGAAATCCATACGTCGATCCCTCTAATCTACGACAAGGTCTAGGCAGTAAATACGTCGGACCTGAGCCTCGCGATAGAGTTCAACTCCCGCAGGCAGCATGGGATAGAGCCGCAAGAGCTATGGATGGCTCAGAACCAATGGCTACAACAGCCACGCCAGCAGAGTTGCAAGCATAATGGCCGTTTGAAAAAAAGTCGGTGTCCATCCGAAGAAGGTCATCAACTATTTCCTCAGCTACTGGGGTGATCCGCGCATGGATTTTATCAACACCTCTCCGCCGTTGCCTCAGCTTTGTATGAACAGTCTCTACCACCTTTGTCATATCAAGTTTCGGGTGATAGATCTGAAGCATAATGAGGGTCACCTTGGCACCAGCTATCAGTTGAGCTCTTACAAAGCCATGGATTTTCTGCACATCCTTAAATTTCTCCATCAGTTCGAGGAGAGATTTTGGCTGAACATTCCGAGGAAACACAGCATTGAAAATCTTGGATAGAGTGCTGGAACAAAACTCAAGAAATCCTCGAACTTGGCTCGAGCTATCTTGGAATCTTACAATCTGTCGGGTACGTTCAGGCGTAGCCCAGAAGAGGACACCATGATCAAGACCCAAGTTAACAAGAAAGTTTGATTTTTTATCCACTCTTTGATCCTCGGCCTCAGCATCTAAAAAGGGACCTGCTTGGTAACAATACATCAGTTAAAGGTAGAACACAGGCAAAGTAGAAAAAGGGAGAGAAGGATTCAGTCCAAGAAATATACCCGCCATTTCTGAGCTTGCCTCAATCATTAATTCAAGCAGGGAGTTTTCTCGAGAAGCAGCTTTCGCGGCTTCATCTAAGGCGGTTTCCTTAGCAGCTATGGCATCTCGAGCCCGTTGAAGTGCCACTTTTTCTCTCTCGGATGATTTTCGAGATTGCTCCATTATCATAAGGGATTGTTTCTTTAGAGACTGGAGCTGTTGGCGAAGTTCTTCTAGGTCTTCTGTCGAATGTTTATTCGACGAGTCTTCAAATTGCTCGACAGCCACAAGTTTCTTTAAACAGGACGCAGGAAAAGGTTCGGAAGGAGGGGTCGTAGTATAGTTGTCAGAAATCAACTGAAAAATAAAGATTCTCGACATCAATCATCAAGCAAAGATAGATTTCCATTCATTCTTCAAATATATACATAGCCATTACAAATCTAGAAAGGCAACATCGCCAAAAGAGAGTTAAAAACTAGAAGCAAAGGTAAGATGGTCTACTTGACCTCCGGCTTCGACGAGCTAGGCGCAGGCGTTGGATTATATCCAAGATAGACAAGGATCTTCTTCGAGTTAGGCTTGGCAGCCTTAATCAGCGCCTGCCACTTCTTCGTCTCCATCTCCTCGGTGTCGCCGACTTTTGCCCAGTCGACGTCTTGTTGGCTGTCAGCAACCAAGGCAATTGTACCCTCAACTCCTACTTTTAACCCCTCTTGGCGAAGTTGGAGTCCAAGGTCATCTCGAGAACTGAAGCACTTGGCGAGAGCGACAAAAGTTGTGGGCACTTCTTTCTTCTTGAAAAAATATGGAAAAAGCCGCGACAGCCCAACCTTCGCTTCAGTAAGGCCATCGCGGGCCTCATCACAATGAATTTCAAGAAGAGAGAAGGCATCAAGGAGTTGATCACCTTCGGCACCCTCTAACTCATACTCTTGACCGGTTCTTCCTGAGCAAAAGTGAAAACAAAAGTTGGCCAAATGAAAAAGGGAAAAAACACGACACAAGGAAACAGCAAGGATCTGAATACTTACTAACAAAACGTCGACATTGCGACTCTAGGCGAGTAAGGATCTCCTGCTCACGCGCAGATTGTTGAGTTATGTTTTCACTCAGAGAAGTTTCTGCGTCATGAAGTCCTTTTCGGAGTTCTCCGACAGTGGCGGCATCCTCCTTGGCCTTCTTGGCATCTTCTTCAGCTTTCTCGCGAGCCTTTTCGCTTTGCTCTAACCTAGTAGCAAGAGCGTCAGCACGCTTGTTGGCCTCCGCAAGATCTCCTGGAAAAATGAACGACAATCAGACATTATGACAAGAAATAATGGTACACATGCCACAGAGGAGGAAAATAAAAGTAATACCTTCCAGCTTTTTGGTATGGTCACGGTACCCGATGAATTGAGTACCGAGACGAATAAATTCCTTCATCAAAGGCTGAAGAGGCAACCAAGGGAGAACAGGAGTCAATATAATCAGAATAAATTTGACAACACCTAGCAAAAAAATAAAGAGGAGACGGAAGCATTAAAAGGCTTGGAACTTACATCACTGAATGAAGGTGTCGACGAACTACCAGGGAATTGGATAACTTCCTTGGATGGCTCGACCCTAGCTCTTTTTGGAGAAGAAGCTCGGGGGCTTTCAACTGGTGGTGGCTGCTCGACATTTTGTTGAGGAGGCGAAGTTTCGTCCCCATCGGGTCGAGATTCAGAAACAACTAAAGTACGGGACGTGCTCGTTCGAGCAGTCGCATCAATAGGTGTATCTTCATCTTCCTCGCCACTACAAAAATAAAGCGCCAAGATAAGAAACATAGGAAAGCATTATCAAAAAATAAACAAGTTCAAGTGCATAAATACTTACGAGCTGATAAGAGCAGCCTCGTAAGGATCAAAGGTTCTCTTTCCAGCATCAAGTGCAGGCCCTTTGCCATGAGCAGCACCGGCTTCGGAGGTGCCGGAATCAACAACGTTCTCCCTTTTTCTCTTATTCTTCGGGGAAGCAGCTGGGAGAGAAGAGCGTGTCGATTCGGTGGCTTCAGTTTCAATCTCCTTTTCAGAGGATGCCGCAGATTTTCGAGAACCTGCGACATCACTCTCAAGGCGAGAAGTACCTTGGTTGTCGTCGGTGACAACGGCCCGTTCTTCGACATCTCCACCTTCAGGAAGGGGAGGAAGAGGTGATGAAGTGTCGTGGTTCAAAAACTAGCAGTACCAAAGAGGAAAAAAGAAGGAGTCTGCAATTAAACATATGACAAAGATATATCACCTGAGGAAGTGCGTTGGTAGCGCTGAAGGGCGTCACACGGCAAGTCGAAGGAACGGTGTCTTTCTTGTTCAATGACGAGATTTTTCGGACAAGTTTCTCTAAGTCCTTGACTGATAAATCTGTCGACAAGCGGTCTGTATCTTCGGCGCCAGCATACATCCAAAGGGGATTTCTTCGGGCTTGCAGAGGCTACACCCTGATCCTAAGGAAGTATGCCGTGATTTGGACACCCGATAATTCTTGACCTCGGGTGTTCTGGAGTTGATGGATGCGTGTCATCAAGGCCTCCGTCGCCGTTCTTTCTTCGTCGGTAACCTCTGCATCCCAGGAAGGACGGCGACAAATTTTCTCGGTACCATCAAAGGGAGGAATGTTATCTTCGACAGAGCCATGATTCTCCTCATGAATGTACAACCACTTTTTGCGCCACCCTTGTATTGATTCTGGGAACTTGACATCAAAGTACTCAACGTCGGGGCGGATGCAGATAACAACGCCACCAATGTTATAAGAAACATTGGCAGAGCCATTGCGGCGACAGAAGAAAATGCGTTTCCAAAGAGTCCAGTTAGGCTGGACTCCCAGGAAAGCCTCGCAAAGTGTGACAAAGATGGAGATATGGAGGATGGAATTGGGAGTAAGGTGGTGAAGTTGCAGTCCATACATGAAAAGCAACCCCCGTAAGAAATTGTGGATGGGGGCAGAGAGACCGCGGATGAGATGATCGACAAAACTAACCCGGTACTCCATTGGAGGGGTTGGATAACTTTCCTCACTAGGGAAGCGAAGTGCGTCCTGCTTCTTGCTAATCCCCAGTTTCTTCAGCAGGTTGATGTCTTGTGAGGAGATTTTGGATCTCTCCCACTCTGTGTTCGCCAGATCTTCAGTCGCCATCTTCGATTCAGGCGTGCTGTGCCTAGTGAGTTTGCGCGGAGGCATCAACAATGGCGTTGGAGTAAGGTGCGAGTATAGTTGAGCTCAAGAGCTTTGCGGCGCAAAGGAGGATTGTGACAGAGGAGAACAGAGGTGCGGCGCGAGCGAAAGGACTAGAGGAGGAAGACGACACCCTTATATAGAGGTGCGATGAACCATCACGCCGTTGGATTGATAAATTATGCCGCAGATGGTGTACACGTGGACAAGGGGAAAACGGTAATTTCATATAGACGAGAAAGTGCAGCAACTACAGTACGTGCACCAGGAAAAGCGGAGGACATGTGTCCCCCACTTGCGCGACGTGTCAAAATGGTGCGAACTTTTGGCCCACAAGCAAGAGAGAGAGAAAGGCTCTCGTGATTTCCCGATATATTGATCGTGGCTATCGTAAGCAATGATGTCACCTTGACAAGGGAAATTTTCGACAGCAAAAGATTATTGATTATTTCGAGTGCTTTTGATCAAGTACAAGTTTTTGCCCAAATGCTCGGGGGCTACTCTGGAAAAATGAAAAATTCGAGAAAGACAAAATAGAAATGGTGTGAGCCTATGATCAAATACAAATATTTGCTCATAGCCTCGGGGGCTACTCCCATCGGGAGCGCTGTTCGCGCACCCGAGAGATTTGGAAGTTTCGGGAGAGAAAAAATATAGCGACATAAGGCGTGGAGCCTACACCCAAGCACAAGTCCTTGGCTGTAGCCTCGGGGGCTACTCCCATCGGGAACGCTGTTCGCGTGCCCGATGAAATTATAAAAAAAAGAAGAGAGGAAGAAGAACAAGAGAGTATATTTCGAGTTATAAAATAACTCTGCATATACACCCATCGGGAGAGCAATATAAGTCATCCGTTGACTCAATAAAATGTGCCATTCCAACAGCCGAATAAAGCACTCGACAATATATTCTCAGAACGCCAAAGTTGCGAATAATTTCTGAATGCCGCAAAACTTTGCGAAGGTAAGACCCCAGATCCATTCTGAGTGGCGTGGCGCCGTCTCTGACGTCGGTTTGATACTTTTATCCGTATCAACAGATACGAAGAAAAATCCTAACGGACGCGTTAGGTACCCGATAAATATAACTGGGACTCGACAGAATGGTAAGACCTTAAGCGGCACTCGTCGAAGTTTACACCAGTATCCCGAGGTCATGTCCGGGGACGTGATCTTGAAGTAGGTTTTTGCGGATTGCCACTAGAGCGAGTTAACTAGTACCCGATCCGTCGGATGAACTAGCCCCAATTACCATTATCCCTCGTACAATATAGAAATTCATATGAAGAAATACAGAGAAGTTTAAAGTTGTCGAGTAAATATAAAGGTGGAGATTTTCCCCGACTACGCAATTCAAGCAAAATCTCGGGGCTACCGACATAGGCATACCCAATGGGCCTGCCGAATATGGTACCCGGGGTTTCATCGAAGGCCCATCACCCGAAGAATAAGAAGATTCGGAAGTCCAAGATACTATTAAGGAAAGCTAGAGTTGTAATAGGAGTTATCGTTTGTAATCTTGCGGGATGGGTTGGAAACCCTCCCGAACTCTGTAAACTTGTGTATTACGAATCCCTCGGCTCCGCCTCCTATATAAGGGGGAGTCGAGGGACAAAGAGAGGATCGAATTTACTGTAAATACAACCCTAGTTTTATATTCGTCGAGTACTTTTCGGCTAAAACCTTCGAGATCTACTTGCCCTCTACATCTAACTAAACCCTAGTCTACAATCCGTAGGCATTGACAAGTTAATCCCTTGTCACCGGTTCAGAACTCACAAATTTTTTTTTGACAATCAATATCACTATATTCATATTCATAACAATAAATAGTAGTACACGGTAGATGATAGAGATACACGGGCTGTCTTCAACGATTACAAAATAAAATCTTAAATATATACTAGCAAATCTTTGAGGTATTCAAACTATTTCTTCTTCTAAACACAATCTTGTACTTTCCTGAAGGCAACCAATCATAGACTTGTAAATACCAACGAAGGTTCTCTCATAATTTTAATTTTAGCCGGAATGTCAAGGCTGCGTCCACGCGCGCAACCATTCAAGTAGTCAATCAACATCGGCAAAAGTATCAATACGAGTATGTTAGGAAATAACAACCGATCAGCCTTGTCGACGTCGTTGGAGAGCCGAGAGTACGAATCCCCATTGTCGAGGACGTAACAACCGGGACAAAAACTACTAAGAACTATGAAATTAATATACAAGGCTAGACCATTTTCCACCGCTCAATGTGCATGGCAACGGCGGCCCATATATATAGAGCCCAGGTACTTGAACTTGAGCATCCTGCCGCCAAGGTGAGCTCCTATACACCGACCGGGTCAGTGCAGATGGAGTTGTAAGGGTACATTGCCCCTATGTGTGGTTTTGGTAATTAATGACAACCCCTATGGACTAATGTTTTCATTGAGTTTATATGAAGGAATATTCCATAGGTACTTCTTGTATTCCATGTGTTGGATTCAAGTATGGATGCCATGAAGATAAAGATACACCTTGTGTATTGGCATCAAGATCATCGATTTGAAGACATATATGTGATATGATCAAGAAGAAGAAATGAAGATGGAGTTCTTATGTGGAACTCAATATTAGCCATGCTCTATCTTATGAGAATATGAGAAGGTACAAGGTTGAGTTGGGCAAGTTCAAGATAAGCATCTTGAGTGGATCACATGCTTGAAGCTTGTCATCCATTTGGTGATAATGGACATGTGAAGATGTGCATCAATGGAGCTTTCCCATCATAGTGTATGGGGGAGCATTTGTGAGTATTCACGAAGCAACATTGATCAAGTGTGGCATTCCGGCTTGAGTGAAGCTTGAAGAGTTATCATCAAGATCAAGCGGGATGCGCAAGGCAAAGGTATGGCCTTGCTAGGTTTTCCTTTTACCGGTCTCAAGGTGGATGTTGGGAGACCGGATTATAGGATAGATAGCCGCACTATTAAGAGGGGCTTTCGGTTGAGTAACTTGATCACATCGTCTTAGGGAGCTCAATCCTTTGCATACTTTGCATATCTTTATTGCTTCTTGGTGTTTCTCTATGTGAGGTTCTTGAGCTTGTTGCTAGCTTTACAACAAGCCCAAGTTCATCGAAAGCGGAATCCGCATGCATCTTCTATTGCGTTTTCGAGTTTGGACGTCTTCACCGTTTCTAGACGGTGGGAGACTCCCTCTCTAAAATCATATAAAATATTCTGTGAGGAGTCTCCATATTTCCAACAAAATTGGTTTCATGCGAATCGGAGTTCGGGAGCATTAGTTATTAAAGAAAAAGGAAAGAGGTGAAAAGAATAAAAAGAAAAAGAGAAAAAGGGGAGAGGCCAGCCGGCCGACCGGCCCAGCCACCGGCCCACCCGGGTCCGGCGCTGGTGCCATCCGGGCTGCCTCCAGTGGCCTCTGGCCCATGACTGGCCGCTGGCCCGGTCCACGACCGGCCCGCCCGGCGTCCCCCCCCCGGCCCGACAGGATCCTCCCCTGCCCCGCGCGCTTACGCGCCGCCCACGTGCGGTGGGCGCAGCCGACTCGCCCCGCCTGGGCCAGACTCCTCCGCTCGGCCCATGCGCCCCGCCCGGCTGGCAGGCCGGCCCGACCGGACTGGCCACCGGCCTCCTCAGCGCCATTTCCGGTCGACCGGCTGGGGCGATTTTTTAGCCCGATTTTCTTGCCTTTTTCTCTGTCTTTTCCCCCAACGGGTATATTTGCTCCTTAGCTATAAATAGCCCTTTCTTCCACCTTGAGCAAGTTAGTTCTTCCCCTTCTTCACCTCCATTGTTGCTATTTGAAGAACTTGCTTCCCCCCTTGATTCCTCCCATGATTCTTGCTCATTCTTGAGGATTTGAGAGAGGAGATCTAGATCTACAATCCCCACCAATCAATTTCTCCTCTAAGTGAGGGGAACCCTTTGGGTCTAGATCTTGGAGTCTTTTGTTGACTTTCCCCATTGTTCTTCCTCTCCAATCTCATCTTAGCATTTGTTGCTTGGGTGGGATTTGAGAGTGAAGGACTTGAACACCTCTAGTGTTTTTGCTTTGCATCATTGCATAGTGTTGAGCTCTCCACCACGATTAGTTCGAGTGAGAGACCGTGAGCTTGTTACTCTTGGAGGGAGACCTCCTAGTTGGCTTGGCGGTTGGTGCTCGGGTGATCTCTTCAAGAAGATTGTGAAGAGGCCCGGGATTCTCCTTCGTGGAGCTTGTGAAGTGGTTGTGGAGCTTGCCATCTCCGGAGCGGAGGAAAAACTAACCATAAGGAAAGGGCCATTATCCTTCGTGGGTGTGGTTCGGAGAATAGGGTGAGCCTTCGTGGCGCGGGGAATCCTTCGTGGGACCTCCACTGCTCCAAACGTGATGTACCTTCTTGCAAAGGAAGGGAACACGGGAATACATCCTCGTCTCCGCGTGCCTCGGTTATTTCTATACCCGAGCTCTCTTTCCTTGTGATAGCCATCGTGCTTGAAGTACATATATCTTGCTATCACTTGTGCTACATATATCTTGTGCCTATCTTGCTTAGCTCTAGTTGCCATTGTTACACTTAGTTGGGCTTAGCATATTTAGGGTTTGTGCTTGTAAAGTAAACATTAGTTTAATTCCGCATTCTTACAAGACAAATCCGCAAGAGTTTGTAATTGCCTTTCAGGAGTGTTGCACCCCCCCCCCCCCCCGACGTGGCGGCTGTATAGTGGGCCTCGGCCCATCAGGTAAGCTAGTTTTTTTTACTTATTTTGTTTTATCTTCTTTTCTATTTATATATTTTCGTTTTTTGTCTCCAAAAAATAGTTTCTAAAAGTTGAAATATTTTAAGCCAATTTTTAAAAATCTGGAAGTTTAAATTTTTTTTACTTCTAATTTTTATCAAAAAAAATTGAACATTTTTTTAGATTGAACATTTTTCAAAATTTCGATTTTTTTCCAAAATTTGAACATTTTTTAAAATTAACATATTTTCAACTTGATCATTTTCCGAATATGAACGTTTTTTTAGTACGGACAATTTTTAACTTTGAACAATTTTCAAATTTGAATGATTTCCGAATTTGAACTATTTTCAAATTTGAACTTTTTCGATTTTGTACAAAAAGAAAATAAAAATAAACAAAAAAAAGGCAAAAAAAAAGAAAATGGGCCAAGCTCAATGCGCGATCAGGGTGCGGTGCTGGTACGCACCGACCTGATCGATGTATAGGATTGGTCGCCGCCGAGTGTCACTCCGGAGTCCGGACCTCCTACCCATGACGCTTGGGCTGAGCCCATTTACTGTTTCGTCATCTGTCCAGGTTTCGCTGAAGGAATTCACCGGTTGGGCTTGAACTTTATCAGGCCCATTAATGTTTCTACATTTTTTTGTCTGGGTCTCGTGTTCTTTCAATTTTCAGGTCTTTTAACATTGTTACGGTTGCTCGTACCAGATGAGGCACCCATCACGTCCTAAACAAGTGAAAAACTCTGCTACCTAGTCGGTCTTTTTTTAAACGCAGTACAGATCTACACACTCACACATATGCACATGCACTCATTCATATGAATGCACGCACACCCTATCTCTATAAGCATCTTCAAAAGACTAAGCCAAAAAAAATTAATCCGACGGATCTTAAGATTGACAAAGTCACCAGGCTATCAATGGTAATGTCACCTCCTACTAAAGAATATTCCACCTTTTTATGAGTTACCAAAGTGTTAAACTAGAAGTTTGAACTCTGGTGTATTGTGGGTGTCAGTGCACTCCTATCCACCAAACTAAGGGTTGGTTAGTCCTAGTAGCTAGAACATATGCACAGGTCCACCTCTAGATGGGTGGAGTATATCTATACACGTCTAGCATAAGTACATGTATTTATACACATTACGAATACAAGAAAAGAACAAAATTTGCACAAAGTGGAATAAAATTTAAGTGTCACACTAAAAGAATCTTACTACTTTCTCTTGCCCCCAAAAGATTCTTAACTTTATCTAAATTTAGATGCACTTGATAAATTGAAATTTATACAAATATGAGAAAACTTTTATGGGACAAAGGGAATAATAAGAAACAAATTTTTAGACCAAGTATGGAACAAAAAAAATTACAGTACAATAAAAACCATGGATGGAACAAAATTGAAGACCATACATGGAACATACTTTAGAGTTTGAGGAACAAACCTCGTCGGAACACATCTGTATACCAAACCAAACGGAACACGATCATGACTGTAATTGAGATACGAATTTAAGCGTAAGAGGAAACCGAAATCACATTTACAAGGAACAATTTTTTTAGATCGGGAAACCTATTTATAATGGCGAGAAACATGTCGGCGACGTCCTCATCGATGGCGGCGTGGAGATGGTTGAGGATGGTGTAGTCGTCGGCCAGCCAGGGACCGTCCGTCGATGTTGTTGCGGTGGTGCCATCGATGTGGCCGATGAGGCCAGCCCGGCCGAGGGAGGCGCGAACGTAGATCACCCACTCTGTGTAGTTTCCCGCGTCGAAGGAGAGGAGGGCAGGGGTGGTGGTGCGGAGCGCGCTAGCCGGGAGCATGGTGGAGGTGGCGGCGTTGGCGGTGGCGGAGACGAGAGCGTCGAAGGTGGGGCTCATGGTGGAGGTGAGCGAAAGCGAGATTGGATCGTGGCTGGCAGCTAGGTTTAATTGACGGCGATAAGGTTTAGTAGACGATAGCTAGGGTTTAGTCTGATACCATGCAGAACTGTAGCTAGGGTTTGGGGAAGCTTCTCACACGCAATACGTGGGGGTTCCGGTGTTATATATATATAAGCGCCAAGACCAAAAGTCATAGTACAATACATGAAGGGGTACAATAGATATATACACCTAATGCATACGATGGGAGAACCGTGTGACAACTATGGACAATAACCGGCTCTAAGTGTCGGTTCGGTACTAGTGGCTTCTCGGCATTGTGACACCCTCCATGGCGCTAGAGACACTCCTAGGTCGCTCCACTTTGTTGCCATGACGGTGGTGTTCAAGTTTATTTTTTCTCTTGTGTGTTCCTTGTTCTCATCTTCAACATCTATAAACTTAATTTATGTAAGGTTGCACCTTGACGGTGAGGCCTTTCGAGAGCGAACCCCATCCCGATTTTCACCTTGAAGTGATGGAAACTTCAGCCCGTACAACCTCCGAAGACTACCAAAATTCGCCGGAGTCGAGCTCAAATTTGCCGGAATTTGGAGTGGGCGACCTGCGGGGGCGGGGGGCGGAGCGTCTGCTGGGCGTGGGCGGCCGTGGGGCGTGGCCTAGCTGGAGGAAGAAGAAAGCAAAAAAAATAAAGACTGTGAGAGAATATAAAGGAATATGCTCTTTTGGCGTTTCTTTTTGCGGTGTCTGGACTGCGAGTCTTTTTTAGCCTTCAAAACACGTTTGAGGTGCAATCCATCAACGGTTTTGGGGTTTAGGGTTTGGGGATTTGCTAGAGATGCTCTTAGTCGATATTCCAACTAGCAAAAAAGCATAACTAGCAAGCATATGCTTCAAGGTACATAGTATATTAATACTCCTATATTACAACTGAACTCACGTAAATTCGACATAGTACAAGTACAATGTTTGTTTGTGAGGAACACGTGCTACACGAATTTAAATAGTGGGATAGTTAAACTGCATACATATAGCTCGCAACTCAATTTCAAAAGGAAAGGAAAATGCAGATGTAAAGTGGCAGGGAAAGACTTCCAGTTCCATCGGCATCATCATTTCGAGCCCGCACGTCCTGAAATAGTATTCGATCCTCACTCACCGAGGGCAAAGGCAGCGGCATCAAAGGTCTCGGACAAGCCTGCAGCGCCGGTCTTGAAGGTGACCTTCCCGGGAGACTCCTTCTCAACGTACACCTCCACCACGCTGAGCCACAGGAACAGCTCCTTGGTCTTGACGCCGACGATCTTCTTCAGCTTCCCCGGGTCGACAAAGGCCGTCACCTCGCCGGCGTAGGACACGGTCTGCTTGACCTTCTTGAAGGTGTGCTCCTTCTTCTTCTTCTGCACGAGCCAAATGAAGCCGGCATCGCGGTTGTACCCGAACTCCTCGAGGTCATCCAGGGGCAGCAGGCCCGTGGGGAGGCCCAGCTCCTCCAGCACCTCCACCGACTTCTTCTTGCAGATTTTGTCGTCCCCCTTCACGATCTCTGCACCGGCACGGTGGCTCTCCACAGCTTGGGACGCCATCAGGTAGAGTCGCCTAGGCAGGATTGGTCTCCCACGAAATGGTGTTGACTGTTGAGGGAGCTTAAAAAACAACTGAAGAGCTAAGCTGATATTGTTGTGATGGGGTGTGATATGCAGAGGGCTTCTTTTGTAGCTGAAGATTATGCAAAGCTTCGATCACCGATCGCTGTAACGTTGCCAACCTTTAGGAGATAGAGAGTCCACATATGTGGACTTATTTTTGGAGCTCATCAGTATAGGTTCCTGAAAGAACAGAAACATGACCAAGTCAACATAAGCACACCTGCTTGAAAGTCTCTAGAGTCTGCGTTGCATTGCACACAGTTCGTCAGCCGCACGACATGACCATTTCAACTTTCAAGAGAGATAGCCAGTCAGCCGGCCAATCAGTGCAGGTCTGATCTACCAACGCACGCGATTAACTTCAGAAGTTAACGAACGGACAGGATTATTACCGAGCTGCAGAAGGTAATGGGGCCGCATTAATTGGGCAGCATCATGGTTTGACAGAACTGACGAAATGACACCGCCGTCCTGTTTCCCCCTCTGGCTAGCCGGCTCTCCAGTCTCCACCTCACACCGGCCGGAGACGAGATGAAGGACTCACAAATTTGGAGCACTCCTAAGTGCTAATTCAGGTCTTAAATTCGTTGAAAATCACCAAATTTCTGTGATATGTTTTTGCTATGTAACCCACATATGGGATGGTAGACAAAGAAAAAAAAGGGTCTGTGAGCATCTGTCTAGCAGAAATGTCGGGTTTAGGTCTTAATCGAGCAAGTACTCCAGTTACTTACCCGCAAAAAAAGTACTCCAGTTACTGTCGGTGTAGCATATGCCACAGTTTAAGATTTCTGGCAAATGGGATCGAAAACTATAACTTACACTATATAAATGGTGGAACCAAAATTAATACCAAATGGGGATGTAGCTCAGATGGTAGAGCGCTCGCTTAGCATGCGAGAGGTACGGGGATCGATACCCCGCATCTCCACTATGTTATTATCTTTTTCTTTGGCTTTCTGTTTTCCTTTTTTTTAATCATTTGTTGTAATACGCGGCAACAAAAGGAAATGAAAAAGAAGCTCAGATTCGCACTGCTCAATCCTGATTAAACAGGAGAACGCACCGGACCCTACCGGCGCTGGCAGCTGTCCTCACCGCTTCATGCTAGACTTTCCAAAGATTGCTATATAAAGCGGTTAGAGTCTTCCTAGTTGGGCGATGTGGTACTAAAATTGCTGGTACTTGTAATTGGACAGGTTGACTGCTAAAAAAGCATGGGCTGGCCCTCTGATCAATAGGCCGGGAAGTGGACGATACGGCCTGTTGCTACTTCGCGAGCCTAAAATTTAATTGTTTTCTTTCGCTAAAAGAACAATCAATAGTCTACTGAATCGAAACAAAATGTTCCTGTACCGTCAAAGACTAGTTGTTTCCTTGTCACAGTCAGTGTCATGCTGCACAGCGCATCTACAAGGGATAGAAACTGGTGGTGGATATTTTGTATTATCCGACTTTTGTACTGGAGAGATTGAAAATAAAAGTGGTGTGGTAATATCTGAATTTGGATGTTCGTGAAAATAGATATGGTAAATATCCGTATTTGTTTTACAAAAACAAATATAAATATGGCATTGAATTTAAATTAAATGTGGATATATTTGTATCCGAATAAAATTATGTTAGCCAATTTCAAATTTGACCCCAATATGGCAATTACCTAATCTAGAGAAACTAATAAATCGTTCAAATGTTCTTTTATGTGATTGAACTTGAAACAACTATACGTTATATCAGTATATTTATCCCTCTAGCATTCTTTAGTAGTTGGCACATTATAAGACATGAGCCATTCCGTTTGATGAGAAAACATTCAATTCATATTCATATTCGAGTAACATCCGCTTTGAAATTATATTCGGCAACATCTTTATTTATTTTAAAAATATGGAAACGGATATGAGAATGGCACTATCTGATTTGTTTCCACCCCAATCTACAATCCAATTTCTATAGGCCAACTATACTCGACAATAAAACAACTCATATAGATCTATTAAATGAACTCGACACATGGTTACCAAAAACACATACTAGCAACCTTAATATGTTTTTATTCTGGGTTTGTGACTTCAACAAGATATTGTTTCTCTTTCCATTATTTTCTCATTCTTTTATGCGGTAACAAAAGAAAGAAAAAAAGCTCAGATCGCACCAGCTTATCCTAGATATACAGGAAAATACACCGGACCCAACCGGCTCTGGCATCTGTCCTCATCGCTTCGTGGTAGTGCGGCCAAAGGTTGCTATATAAAGCGGTTGTAGTCTTCTCAGTTCGGCAGTATGATACTAAAAATATCTTTTTGTGTAGGTCACATTTTGACATTTTTGTGGATGAAATTTCACAGATGCACAAGATACAATACAATGTATGTCTAGATTTTTAGTTTGTATTTTTTGAAAACTTAAAAGTGTGCCAACAAAAAATAGGGTGCGGGCGCAACTAGTTGCGGAATATCCACTCTCAGTACTGGTGCGTTCCCACACAAGCTGACAGCGACTCATCTGCATGGGCTGGTGCTCTGATCAAATGGGCCGGGAAATGCACGATGCGGCCTCCTGCTACTTGGCTACTTCTGGCGGCTAATGGAGTTGTCCTCTTTGCCCTCTTTTTTTTTTAATTGTCCTCTTTTGCTAAAAGAAAATTAATCATTTATATAAGTTCGGTCAAAATTCAACATCATTTCGGTTTGAAAAAGTTTATACAGAAGAATATTAACATCTACAATGCAAAATCAACATCAGTAGATTCACCATGGAGTATATTTTCTTAGTGTGTCCATTCAATATTGTAGATGTAGATATGTTTTCATAAACATTTGGTTAAGGTTACTAGAACTTGAATTCTAATTAAGTTTATACGACTTATATTTTAGTACGGGTGGGAGTAAACAAAATGTTTCTATACCATCAAAGACCAATTATTTTCTTGTGAAAGTATCAAGCTGCTGAGGGTATCTAAAATCCGCCTTTCGGTTTCTCTAGGCCAACTATGCTTTAGCACTCACATTTTTCTTAAAGGATGTTGAAATCTCTTTCTTTCATCAAAATGCATACAAGCTTTTCAACAATAAGATAACTGACATATATTACCTCTATTTCAAAATGAAAGACGTATTGGTAGGCTACTTTAGCATACGAAAACACGTTACATTTGGATCGGAGGTACTATCTTTTAAATGAACTCATTATAGAGAAATTAGTTGAACTCTTGATATTGTTGTTTTGTTCTCAACATCCGATTCTTCACAAAAAAGACAATTGTATTCGCTCAACAACTTGACATCAACAACTATCATCCATGAATGAAACAAAGGTCTAGCTACTGTCAAGTGGATGTGGCTATACAATGATCACTGGCGGCGAACCCCACATATTTCTAAGTGAATATTTACCGCGTGTGACAAATATTCATGATTCATTTTGATATGATGCCATAGTTCAGTGTCCACTACCTTCTTAGAGGAAAGGTAGGCTTTCAACATGATTTTTGTGCAGAGTATTTTGACAACTGGCATTATAACGTTTTTCAAACTTGATAGGCAGAAAAAGGCATTAAGATTTTCTTAGCTAGGTAATCTCTATATTCCATTTCCATTTACTCAATGTCTTCTAGATTTCTATAAAAGTTTTGATATAGCACCTGATTTTTTCAAAATAAGGCAACACCATATGTGTTCTTGTGCAGCGTATGTGCCTTTTACAATCGAGTAAAATAAGAGCATAAAATACTTGAGCTTTGATCGTCGCAAAAGAGCTCTCACGTTTTTATTTGTGTTTCCACTAACTTTCCTTGTCCCTAAAGGTCTCTTTGGCATTGGAAGGCCATGATGAACCATGGACCGCCATTGAAATTCAACTTTAGTTTCTACCATGATGGATTTTGTGTTCTCAGCAACAATGTCTCGACGGTGAAGACTAATTAGTACGGCATGAGAGTTTCACCACTCTAGTCTCTTCCTGGTACGACTAGGGTGGGCCTACCTCATGTCTAGTGTATTTAGTGTAATACCTTTATTTTGCCAAAAACCATAACAACACATAGTATGTACTATGTATATGCAGAAAAATATATAAAATAACACGAAAAAGCATTTAATTCAAGTGTTCCACCCAAAATAAGGACTAGCATGTTCTCTCTCCCTACTCTGAGTGCCCATTTATCCATCAGCCTAGTATCTCCAAAAATGACATATCCTAGCCAAAAATAAAGATTTAAGATGTCAAAAATATTAGCGTAATCCTTTTGAATACCTATTCAAACTTGGGCCCACCGCTGGGTATGACCATCACGACCTCTATCATGTGTTGTTTTGGTATCGTGGATCCACGACTCTCGATCATGGTTCCAAATGTGGTATGGTTTGGTGTTCTCGATAGTACGACATCAAAGCAATGGTTCGCCTGCTTGGCTTGCAAGTGTTGTACCCCAATCACACCTCGTTCAAGGATATTATGGTCTCACCTATTGCAGTGTGCGCCTTATGCAGTTATTACATGTGAGAAATTCCAGTTTGTAGAAGTTAGGTGTTCTATACCTTTTCCACCCGAGGTATGATGTAATCTCGAGATTTAAAAGGACCAACGCGAGATGAAGACTTCGAAACATATTGATGTAACTTTTTGTTTAATCATTGATTTTCGTTCTTTTTTGTGTTAATTGTATCATCTGATCCTTACTTAATTGATGAAGTGAAATTGTTTTCGTGGAATTCCGTAAAAAATATTACTCCCTTCATTCACTAACGTAAAAAGATTTCGATTTCTTTTCATAAATGCACATATTTAGATATGTTTTAGTGTGTAAACTCACTCATTTTGATATGTAACTTTTTTTAGATAAAATGCAATCATTTCCCGACTTTAAATTAATAAAACCGTAGAGATCAAAATTACAACCCACACACATGTTGCGACATACATCTTAGCCAAGTTAAGATAACAACTATCAAGCTAGAAAGCAACTGGGGTCGACGTCGCCAAGACACGCCGATAAGTAAGAGACTAGACACAAATCGGCGCTAGGTCTTCAGGTTCTTGGCTTCATGGACACGTTCAACTTTTTTAGCTCGTGTTCCATCCAACCACGTCCCTCGACTTGATACATCAAAGCTGTAAGAAAATGACATGTAACTTCAATTTAACATATATATTCCCTTCGTCCATAAAATCGTATCGAAGATTTGTCAAAAATTAGATGTATCTGTACATTAAAGAGTGTCTAGATACATTTAAATTTTAATAAACTAACATCAATTTTTATAGATAGGGGTAGTATAAAAGTCTTATGGTGGGTGAAGAGAGGAGGTAGGATGAAACATCGCCGAGCGAGTGTTCGTGCTCACGTCTCAACGCGGCGCGTTGGAGCCACCACGACCTGGGCCACGTGGAACGGCCTGCGATGTGCCACCGCCGGCACCAAAGCGGAAGCTGTCAATTGATCCGTCTACGCGTCCGAACGTGTGCCACTCCTCTTCGCGGCCAAGTGGGCAGCTCAGTCGTCCACCACAAAAAATTCCACGGCGCAAATATCTCCCCACCGTGCTGCTAGTATTTTCCTTGAGAACACAACAGCAGCTTCGCGTGCTCGTCTCTGATCTCTCGCAGGTTGACCTTTGCTATGATATAATTGCCCGATTGGAGGTTGTTGTAGTTTCCTCGTCGCTCTGCTCGATTGGTTTGCTTGCTTGAGCTCAGCACGGGACCCTCGCCCATGGCAGCGCCGTCGTGGTCATCTTGCTGCGCCTCTACCTCCACTCGTCCTCTGCTTAGTCATACTGCGGGCAGCAAGAGCAGGAAGCTATGGTGGACAAGCGGTGGTGGTAGGGGCGGTAGCGGAGGGAAGACACAGCAGCTGTCCATCTGCGCGGTGGCGGCACCGGCGGCCGTGGACTACGCGGACACCGGCGCCGACGACGTGCCCTCGCTTAAATTCAAGCTGCTGGTGAGTGGTCCATAAGCATTCAGTCCCTGTCTCCCTTGCCAGACATTTCTTGGCCGCTATAGTTTGATGGATTCTTGATTTCTTGGCCTGATTTTGTGGATGCAGATCGCGGTGTCCGGGCTCAACCGGGGCCTTGTAGCTAGCCAGGAGGACCTGGAGCGAGCGGATGCGGCGGCGAGACAGCTCGAGGCGGCCGCACCGGCTCCCGTGGACCTTGCCAAGGACCTCGACAAGCTGCAGGGGCGGTGGAGGCTGGTCTACAGCAGCGCCTTTTCGTCGCGGACCCTCGGTGGCAGCCGCCCTGGCCCGCCCACCGGCCGTCTCCTCCCAATCACCCTCGGACAGGTCAGTACTCGGGAGTCGGGAGCAATCTTGAACTGAACCGAAAACTGTTTCAAAATTGTGACACTGAATTCCATCCCAATTGCGTTTTGCGCGTCCCAGGTGTTCCAGAGGATCGACGTGGTCAGCGAGGACTTCGATAACATTGTGGAGCTCGAGCTCGGCGCGCCATGGCCGCTGCCGCCGGTCGAGGCCACGGCCACCCTGGCGCACAAGTTTGAGATCACCGGTGAGCCACCATGCCTGCTAAGCTCTTCGACTCTGCCAGCGCACTTCTTTGCTTGACAGATGCTGGATGTCTGAATTCTTCTGATGCCTGCATTGCCACTGCCAGGAACCGCGAGCATTAAGATCAACTTCGACAAGACGACGGTGAAGACGAAAGGGAACCTGGCCCAGTTGCCTCTGCTGGAGGTGCCCCGCCTCCCGGACAACCTCAGGCCGCCGACGTCCAACACCGGGAGCGGCGAGTTCGAAGTGACCTACCTCGACGACGACACCCGCGTCACCCGGGGGGACAGGGGGGAGCTCAGGGTGTTCGTCATCTCATAAGACGATCTGCTGTTGAAATCTCTCCTCGATCTCCCTGCTCCGACTTATTTTTTCGCCCCTAACTTGATACAACTATCTTGTAGCATTCTCTGCCAAGAGTTCTGGTATTGCTAAAAGTTTGCAAATGTTTCCATGTTACTCAAAATTCTGTGTTATTTATTATTGGGTTCGGCAAAAAAATACGATCTTCTGTTGGAATTGTTCATGTGAAAAAAGTGCGTCCCCTATGGTCTCCCACGAAAGCATTGCCTTAGCATACCATGGAAATAATTAAGAACAAAACATAACAACAAAAATAGGGGCATTCCGAGAATCGAACTCGGGACCTCTCGCACCCAAAGCGAGAATCATACCACTAGACCAAATGCCCTGTGTGTTAAATATGTGCTTAGAGGTAAATTACATTAATCTTTTCTTCGGGCTCACAAAACCCAAGAGGTTCTTAATACTCAAAATACAATCAAAATATGAATTCTATGTAAAATATATGCCTTTAAATTAATTTATGTTCAATTGTATATGTTTGTTATGGCAGGTGACTCACAAATCGAAAGGCTAAAAACAGAAAATATTATATTCATAAGCTGGAAGAAAGAGATACTCCCTCCGTTCCTGTATATAAGGGCAATAATAGTAATCGAGAAAAACTGATTAGAATTCTAATTTGTATGATATTCCTCATTAATAAAAATGCAGTCAACCAATCATAGAGAAAAAACCTCCACGTGTAGCATGTTTAATTAGTTGGAACACAACAGCATTTCAACATAAATAATCGCAATATTTATTCGTTAGATTTGTTCTCTTGGTACCTTAATTATGAGTTTGTGGTCTTGTATACAAAAAACAGAGAAAGTAGTGTTGAGTCTCGGGCAACTTTCTGTAATCTCCTCTGGTGGACCTTTCAAATCCTTAGAAAACTCATAAGGAACAATTGAATCTCTCACAGGTAGGCACATATTGGCTTCATAATTTTAGGGTCCTCACTCAAACACAAAAGGCACATTTAAGATATTTAATTTTATTTATAACATCTATTTGTCAGTTAGACAAAGCAGATTATGCTGAACACTAGAAAGGCAAGAGCATATAATACCGAACAACCCTCAGCTCAAAATCTTAAACTATAAAAAAAGGGGCAAATGAACTAAAAAAACACCTTGCTACCTCAACAATTGAACACCAGCTATACATCTTCCACGAGTTCTAGATTTCCTTATTTCATTTTGAGTGTTACAACTCTTACATCCTCTCACACGGTACTAGGCCCGACACTATTTTGTTTAAAGTAATTGATAAATTCAAATGAATAATCAGTACTTTGATTGACACTATTCATCTTCATCAGACTTCAGCCCAAGAAATTCCTTAACTCGAAGGAACATTTAGCCAACCATGGAAAAGTGTGTGTTCCACAAACCTAAGTATATTCATCCTCCTTTTCCCATCGATTTCGACCTTGTAGAGCCGTAGTTCAGTCATGTTCAACTCCACCAAAGTGTCGAAAAAATCGGGATCGTCTGTCTCCCCATATGTGGGCATGTCAAGACAATGATTTAATCTCCACTCCTGCGAGAGGTTTTTTCCTCACGGGTACATGTTTAAGACAGACGATCCTTTTGCAGTACTCCTTTTTTTTGTTGACATCTTTCCCAAAATGTTGGTTAAAAGAACTGATAGTGGTCTAATTAGAGGGCGTTGCCCAAAACTTATCCCTGGGGTGTGGTTAGTCTGCATGAGAGTGGATCAATTAATTTGAAATGGATTCTGACTTGTTTTGAACGGATTTTGGTATGAAAATTAACTATCACAAAAGTGATTTAATGTATATTAATATGGAACGGGAGGAATGTCTCCCTTTCCTTGAAATTTTCAAGTGTGTTGATGTCTCTTTACGAGTGAAATACTTAGGCTTACCTTCGCATTTTAATAAGTTAAGGAGAGAGGATCTACAACCTTTAGTCGATAGCCTTTGAAGTAGAATGACATGATGGAGAGGAAAACTTCCATCTACACAAGCTAAGATGATTCTTATTCAGAACATGTCTTGCTAGTATTCTCATTTATATTCTTTCCTTTTTCAAATATCCTAAGTGGCCTTTGACAATATGGGGGTGGGTGGGGGGTGGGGGGGGGGGTTCCTAATCTCCAAGATTTGAATGTTTGTTTGATAGGTTCATGGACTATTAAATATGCATCCAAGGAGAAGGTACTTTGCGGAAAAGATAGTTACATGCTAAGTACAATACGAACATCCTTAACATTTTGTATTGCCAAGGCATGCATCCATCCATTTATAAGTGGAAAGTGGAGAATGGTAGGTCTATTAGATTTTAGAAGGACATATGGTTTGGGAATACCCCTAGCCACCCTGGCCAACCAATATTGGGAAATTTACTTTGTTGTAAACCGACAAACTAAGACTATAGCTGATCTATGGGATGGAACACAACTTAGGTGCACCTTCAGGAGAACCTCTTTATTAGTCCTATGATTGAATAGTGGTTGGAAATCTTAAAAATTGCTAATAACATTAGTTTAACTGAGCTAGAGGATCAACTAATTTGGAGGTAAATCCAATGGCGTTTACTCTTCCAAATAATTGCTGAATTTTCACCTCAAGATAGATCAGGCTCGGTAATTCTTGAATTGATATTAAGAAGACCAGAGCAAGCCATGGAGAACCTACCCCACATTGGCATACGTGATATGGTGGCAGTCACATGTTGGTATCTTTGGTGGATTAGAAGGATACGCATACATGAGGAGGTTGTACCGACGGTGATAAATTGTGCTACCTCAATAACTAGCCTAACAGCAAACTTTATAAAATCTTGTTCTAATGTTGTCGGTTTAGCAGAAGCAAAGTGGTGGCGACCACTATCAAGCCTGTCAAGTTAAATGTGGATGCGGCTTTCCACGAGGAGATATGAGCAGGGGCTATGACAGCAGTAATTCAAGATACGAAAGATATGTTTGTGGATGGATCATACTCTTACCTAGAGCATGTTGGGTCAGCGGCGATGGAGGAAGCGATGGTCTAGAACTGGTTTTGCATCTCGGATGCAATGCGGCGCAAGCTGAATCAGATGCGGTCAAAGTTATCAATGCATGCAGCAGTGAAGATATGTGGTGGATTTCAGCTGCAGTTATTTATGTGGAGTGCCTGATTTGATGGATCATGGATGTAATAGGAAAAGTCACTTTTATTCATTGTTCTAGAAAAACTAATAAAGTTCCTCATAATATTGCTTGGTTTTGTTTTGATTTAAGAACCTCATGCGATGATCCCCTAGCTGAATCTTAAGCAGTCTTACAGATGATGTAATAATAATTGTTTAAGATCAATAAAGTAGCGGTGGTGGGTTTTTTTTTCAAAAAAAAAAAAACAGTATGCCCTCAAATTAGCAAAAGGATGTGCAGATTCTATGATTTACCATTCGGAACTTTCTGCAAAAGCGATAGGTCAATTCGTACTAGAGAACATTGTGTGCACCTTGCTGCCTGAAATCTTGGCATCGTGCAAACAAAAAAGAAAAGCTTGGCATCGTGGCTCGTGGGTAAACAACGCAACTCGATCGACAAGACGACAAATGTTGGTAACGCGGTAGAATAGAGCACACGTATTTATACATCATCATCACGTTACAAAGGGGGTGGAGGAGATGACAAGGACAAAAAAGACGGGCGCGCGCACCAGGCGGCCGACGCCGTCGAGAGGCCGGCCTGTCTGCGCGGCCGGCCGGACCGCGCGCAATGCATACGCCGTGTCAGGGTAGGGGCCGCAGCTCCTGCTCCGGCCGCTTGGGGCTGCCGTGGTGGTGCAGCGGGTCCGGCCCGGCCGGCACCGACCTCAGCTCCTCCTTCCCAGCAGCCGGCGGTGCGCGCGGCCACCGCGACGAGCCGTCGTTGCCGTCGCCCTCCACGACCCGCTGCTGCTGCTGCTGCTCCTTGGACTAGCAGTAGCACCACCAGCACAATGTTGATCAGCACTCGACGAACGAACGTAAGAGACAAGAACATGTAAATAGAATGCGGAGTTCAGAGCCACCATTACCTCCGATCCTACACGAAGAAACCCCGCGGCAGCCGGCCTCTCATGACCACCCAAACGACCAATCAACCCTGAAACAAGAACACCACAAAAACTTGAGATCATTCACAGGAATATACATAGGTCGATCGTAGATCAATCCATATGGAAAAGGACGGAGAAGGAAGATATAGTGCAGAGACAAAAGGAAGAACAGATTAAGACTCCGAGAGTACATTCTGGCTCTAGGACGCACGTACGTACCACTACCAACAACTCGTGCCTGCGCTGGAGGAGGGTCGAGGAGGAGAGCCGCGCAGGAGCATGCAGCCGCCAAGCACACCAAGAACCGGACCGTGGCCATGGCTGTCGAAGCTACCTACTCAGGAACCGCGGTGTAAGAACCACAGGACAATCTCAAGAGACCTTCAGTCTGTGAGCCAAACTCCACTTGCCCATGCCCCTGGGAGATCCAGGGACTTCTTATAGAAAGAAGGAGCTTGCAGGATACTAGGAGAAACGGGGTTCGATTCTGGTCAGAGAGGGAACGGGGCAGTAGTAAATTCTTGTGCAGCTGAATACAGTTAAGGCTTGACAAGATGGCTGCCATCCTGTCCGAGAACTTCTCTGGGAAAAGGGAGCTAGCTTAGCTTATCCTAGCAAAAGATTGTGTGGGAGAACTGGAGATCCGGAGGATCCAAGTACAGTGGAGAGCTGTACGTGCTACGCTAGGTTCTCCTGACGTGTGACGCTCGGGTGTCATGTATAGGTCACTACCAATGGGTGCAACGCAACTGATGTTGTGCCAGCGTCGATCCCTGTGCCAACAGAGAGAAAGAAAGAAAGAGGAGGAACAGCGTAATCTTTCGTTCTACTCTATCCTCTGGCCCTCTTGGCATTGGGACTCTGGGTTTGCATCTCTGCTCGTTACTAATGAGACGGGACGGCGTCGCAGCGAGGACCTGGTTGGTTTGACGGCAGTAACGGTCAGACTTTTGTACTACTGTACCGGAGTAGTATATCGATTTTTGCCGGAAAGTGGTCGTGGCTCCTCTCTGGTGGACTGAAGCCAATCACCACGTTCACAAAGACTTGGCAGGCCTTTTGTTGCCTGACCAAGATTTCGACATAGGTTTTTGTTACAACCTTAGTTTGACGAGCAAATTATACGGTACCAAAAGAGTTCTTTGGTGAGAACCAAATCTGTGGTTAAATGGTTAGAAAATCAACTGATACGGTACATTTTTTTTGTGGGAGGCAACTTTTTCATCAACAACGAGGTGCCCGTGTTGACTTATTCAATCTCAAGACCCGTGCAATTTTCGTTTCCGTTTGGCTCTGATGAGCAGAAGTCTATGGCTGAGGAAGAACATCCCTACAGTTGTTTCTCTCCTTGTGGCAATCGCTATCAGTCGCCGCAGCCTGTTGTGTCGGCTACCTCTGAGAGGGAAGGAATAGATGGGATCTTGGCTCCGATGCCGGAGATCATGTCTGATCTTGGTTTGAGAAGAGCGGTGTTGTCAATGTTGCGGTCTCTCTCTCTCTCGCTTGAGTCCAGCAAGCCTGTGGTTCCTATTAGTGATGGGGTTCCTAAGTTAGGATTGATGGCAAAAGTGCCCGGAGCTATCGTCGCTAGAGAGGTTTTCGATTTTTTCGTCACCTTGAATGATGCCTACCCTAGATCAACTGTTGATTGATAGGACCTCGGTGTTATGGAATGTCTTTGTCGGTGCTACGCGGTATTGGAGTGCGTGTGTGCAGTGTTCGTTCGTGTCGGCTAGTGTGGGTGCGACCATGTTGTTCGTGTCTCTGCTAGGCTTGGCTATGGGTGTGTGGGTGTGTTGTTTGTGTGGGTTTGATCATGTTATTGCAGGTTTTCACACGGTTTTATTCTAAAAACTGTGCACTCTCTTCTTAATTAATGGATGAGACAAAGATTTTTCCTCCATTTCAAAAAAAAAAATCTCAAGATCATGTCGAATAATGTTTACTGAACTTAATCTCTCGGAGGTGCTTATAGATGCAGGACGTATGTGCGTACATTCATAGAGGTGAGTACATATACGCATTTATGAGCGTCCACGTCCATGTCTTTGTTAAAAAAGAGTTCTTGGGAATATACAAGTCAGATATGGTCGCAACCCTTAGTAGATTCTCAGAGAACGTGACATCAAGAGGACGAAATAGATTACTCAGGAGCGGGTGAAGCTCGGTGATCACATGGGTACGTGAGCACGCGCTTCCTACCCGACACGTGTCTAACGCCGCTTGTTCTGCCGTTAGCGTGCGAATTGAGGATCGCGATTCGGCTTCTCCTGGGTCGGGCATCATCCGGCATCGCCTTGACTGGCGACATCAAACTCGCGCGGCGCCGCGTTGAGACCACGAATGTCCCCGACGCCGCGTCCGCTGTGCAGATGGAGAGCGCACGTGGCAATATACTGCTCCAGGAAGAACACGGACCCGCCATGAGTCCCCGCCACAAACAGCTCCGGGAAGAATTCGTTCGCGTCGAAGCCCCACAACACCTCTTCGTGGATGAAGGAAAGTGCCCAATCAGAGGCCAAATCGGGAGCGGGAGGAGGCCAAATCGGAGTCGACTGGAGCGGCTACCTAATTTCCGCCGCCGCCGTTCCTGATTCCCACGAATCGCCTGCGAGCGCTTGCCGCCGAGCCGGCCGCACCGGTCCATGCCCCTGCGAGCCGCCGCACCCTCCCCTGGTTCCCTCCGCCCCGGCCTCCTTGCTCGCCCAAGAGGACGATGGTGATTTGAGCCGCCATGGCCGCCCACCGGTCCCCCGTTGACTCGATTTGAGCCCACCAAGGCGAGGAGAAGTAGGGGAGGCTAGGGCCGGCGAGGTAGGGGAGGCCGGGGCTAAGGATCAGTGCATGTTGTGGAGGAGGGGAGGGTGCCCCAGAGGCGCAGGTGGCGGGGGAGCCCCGGCGTCGATGCGGCGCGCCGCCTCGAGGAGCTCGTCCGTCGCGGCCGCGGCGGTGGCCGGCAGGCGCTGCAGGAGCGCCTCCCGGAGAGGCGCAGGTGGTGAGGGGAGTCCCCGGTGACGTGGGCATTACCCTTCGGGTAACCAATGTTGCCCTATCCGGTATTCCCTAGTTGGAGGCCCATGAAGACACTCGACGGCAAGATGGGCCACTAGGGCGGTGCAACGGAAGATTCCTTGAAGTACAAGATGCGGAAGGAGCCGAACAAGGAAAGTCTAGAGATAGATCTACTGTAAACCTAGTCGTACCCGATTAAGCCTCTTGAGACCTGGCCTCCTATATAAAGGCCAGGAGAGGGGCTGTCGAGGGGGACAATCAATCTTAGCGATCTTCGCCAGCAGAAGCTTAAAGCTAGGTCACCTTAGCGCTTAGCCAACTCGACGAGATCTCAGCCGAACTATTCGGCACCCCATTGTAACCCATTATCATCATAATCAAGGACAGGCAGGCAGCACGTAAGGGTTTTACCTCATCGAGGGCCCCGAACCTGGGTAAATCGCTCTCCCCGCTTGTCTGTGAACCGATGTCTCATGTCAGCTTGTAGGATTCCATCAACCCTAAGCCCCTATCGGAGGGCATTGCCGAGGAGCACCCTCGACAATTGGCGCCGTCTGTGGGAACCCTGTCGGCACAAGATCGGTCATCGGCAGATCCAATCATGACACCGGCGACTTCACCGGCAACTTCACCAGCAACTTCATCGACACCGTCATCGCTGATAACCCACAAGTATAGGGGATCGCAGCAGTCTTCGCGGGTAGTAAAACCAAATTTATTGATTCGACATAAGGGGAGACAAAGAATACTTGAAAGCCTTAACAGCGGAGTTGTCAATTCAGCTGCACCTGGAAACAGACTTGCTCGCAAGAGTTTATCGATAGTAACGAGTTTTATAGCGGTAGCGGTAGTGAAATAACGACGCGGATCGAGTAACGAGAGACGGCGGTAGTGATTATAGTAAACGAGCAGGATTAAAATACGTAGGCACGGGGACGGATAACGGGCGTTGCATGGATGAGAGAAACTCATGTAACAATCAAGCGAGGGCATTTGCGAGATAATAATAAAACGGTGTCCAAGTACAAAGCAATCAATAGGCATGTGTTCCAATTATAGTCGTAAGTGCTCGCAATGAGAAACTTGCACAACATCTTTTGTCCTACCAGCCGGTGGCAGCCGGGCCTCAAGGGAATCTACTGGATATTAAGGTACTCCTTTTAATAGAGTACCGGAGCAAAGCATTAACACTCCGTGAACACATGTGATCCTGTTGCGGTCAGAAACCCACCGGCGGGCAGCGACGGGCAACACCGTAGAGCCGGGAATCTCCCAGGACTGCGGCTGGCCCTGGTCCCTCCGAGCGACGGCCCGCAAAGCCTTACGCACACACGTCCGATGCTGATGCAAGGGCGTGCCACACGAGCTATACCTGGTCGGGGAAGGTGTTGGATGATGCCTCGCTTATTTTCTGCATGGCATACACGTAAACGTTAAATACGAGCCTCGATCGGCTCTCGGGTTGTCTGTGAATCGGCTCAAAGAGCCGATCCACCCATGATACGTACGAGGTGTACGATCAGATGGTGGTCCTGCTTGATCAAGATAAAGCTAAAGCGACCTACTACGATTTGGGGTTTTCACCGCATAATCGGAACATCCTACTCGTGATTAGGCCTCGCGCCCGCATACGGTGATCGTAAGCCGATCCTAGACAGAGCCTAAAAACCAACACGAGGTTGATCCCCAGAACATCCTGTCTAGGGCTAGCAAACTACACCCTACGCGCCGCTGGATCCTCCAACCCTTTGTAAGGCCTAACCATGCAGATATTAAACTAATCCTTGAAGAACAAGGAGCAATCATAACGGATCGGATCTACTAAACAATGATCAAGCGGGGTGCCGCCCTTACACCCGTGATAGGTGTAAGGGCGGCTAGATGCCTAAGGGTTGCACGACGATAGTATATGATACAAAGAACAATGCTAACCCTAAAACATCTACGATAACTACGTTGCTCGCCATCAAAAAGGCTTCAGTACGAGCAACGCATGAACGACGAATAAACGTGTGCTGCATAGATCGCAAGATGCGATCTAGGCAGCATGGTGCTTACCCGGAAGAAACCCTCGAGACGGGGAGTTGGCGATGCGCCGAGATTGGTTTGTGGTGAACGTGATTGTTGTTTATTTCATAAACCCTAGATACATATTTATAGTCCGGGGGACTTTCTAATTCAGGCGTGCACCAAACCGTGCACGGGTTAAACTCTAACTTCTAAACGACACGTATCCTAATATGTTACAGATACACGGGCAAACTAGCCCAAACTTGGTACACAAGGCCGATTCATGTATTTCTTCTATGTATATTCTTCAAGCCCATCTCCAATCGCGGCCCACCTCTGATCCGGTCAAATTCTGGTGATAACACATGCCCCCCTGGTTTTGGAAATGACATTTCCAAAATCATTAAGCTTTTCCTTCGTCGGGTCATGTCGTGGCAGAGCAGAAACAGCCGCAGAATCCTTCATCATGATGCCTTGCCTCCTCCACTTCTCCGCGTGGCCTGACAATTTATTTTTTTTCTTCTGTTGGGCACCACTTCCTCGGAAACTGCTGTGGCATTGAACCTCCACTGTATCCATTATTTAACCGTGTCGAGCAGTTCGCCCTTTCACCCTCCTTCTTCGTACTAGCCATCGGCAAAAAAAAACCCTTCCTCCGTAGCCATGTCTTCTTCCTCCTCCTCCTCCTCAAACCTCTCCGATGTATCATCTCCCTTCCGTGAGCCGACGCCAGAGTGGGGCTCGTTGGCGGCGCACGACATCCTCGCCCCAACAACGTGGGACAAGGAGGAGCACGATTCCTCCATCTGGTCCGAGGATGACAAATCCTTGACCGACGGAGAGGACGACCTTCGATTCCTCGTCGACGGGGATGAGGAGGCGGAGAGCGAGGACGACCGCTTCTCCTGGGACGACTACACCTCCTCCGAGGAAGAGGTGGAGGATGACGACGACGACTCACTCGAAGGTTACCCACCGGCGAAGCGCCTCCGCGCCTGGTGGGACGACGACAGCGATGACGACGATGAGGAAGACGAGGCTCCCGTAGAAGGCTACGGGAGCAGCGATGAGGAGCCTACCAGCAGCTGCGCCGGTGGTAGCGTCGACGGCGACGAGGGTAGTAACGGCCCTTAGATTAGGGACTAGTAGTAGTAGTAGTCGGCTTTTGTTCTTTCTTCCCCGAGCAATCGGCTCTTTCTTTGTAAGGAATCCCACCATTAATGAAGAGAATATTCCCCAATTAGTCTTACTTTCTTGCCAACTTTGCCGATTGTCGAAAATGAAGTCGCTGAACAAAGAGCCGATGACAGGGCATCGGCTTGCACTATAAACGCGATTCGAGGCCAAGCCGTTGCCTATCCACACGGTCCAACAGGTCTAGTTTCCGTCCAAACCATCTCAAACGCGCAGATTGGACTCCTCAACAAACCACTAGGATGACTTATCCCAAATATTATGATTGAGCTTGCTCTTCTAGAGTCGATGACAATGCATCGGCTTTTATTATTCTGAAGTCGATGCCCGTGCATCGGCTGTACGCATACTGTTGTCTCCACATGCTTGTATACTGAAGTCGATGTCTGTACATCGGCTGTGATTTGATTTTGATTTCTTTTTTTTTTACTGGCCGATTTAAAATCGGCCTCCACATCTCACTGCCCATCCTCCCACATGCTTGGGAAATACTTCTTGAGATGTTGGCCATTGACGGCCACTGGGAACTTCACACCATCCAACTGTTCAAGCATGTAGGCATTGCCCTTCAGAACCTGGATGACTTTGTAAGGACCGTGCCAATTAGGAGACCATTTGCCGTATGCTTTATCCCTGGTTCCTAGTGGCAACACGGCTTCCCATACTAGATCACCAACTTGAAACTCCTTTGGTCTTACCTTTTTATTGTATGCCCGAGCTACCCTGGCTTTGTTTTCTTTAATCTTCTCTAACGACCAAAGTCTAAGTTCCGTTGCATCCTCAATAGTGTCACTCGTCAGGGTTGCATATTCCTCAGGTGTCAGGTCATTCTGAAACGTGACACGTCTCGATCCAGCCGTAATTTCCCAAGGTAATACGGCCTCCTGCCCATAGACAAGCTGGTATGGGGAAGTCTTTATAGCTCCATGGCATGACATGCGATAGGCCCACAAAGCCTCTGATAGCGTCTCATGCCACACCCTGGGGTTCTCCTCGATCTTCCTCTTAATCAGCTTGATCAGGCTTTGATTGGATGCTTCGGCTTGCCCGTTGGCTTAAGCGTAGTATGGAGATGATCGGATTAGCTTAATCCCCATGTCATCGCAGAACTTTCTGAATTCTTTAGAGACAAAAACCGAACCTCCATCGGTCGTGATGGTCTGGGGAATCCCGAACCTATGAATGACATGTTCTTTGACAAATTGGATAACATCTTCCGATTTTACTTTCTTCATGGGTACGGCCTCCACCCATTTGGTGAAATAATCTGTAATGGCCAGAATCCACTCGTGGTTTTTGCTTGACGGAGGATGTATCTTGCCGATCATATCCATGCCCCAACCTCGAAATGGCCAAGGTTTGATGATGGGGTTCATTGCTGATGCGGGTACCATACTGGATTTTCCCGAACATTTGACACGCTTGGCATCCCTTGTAGTAGTTGAAGCAGTCTTCCGAGCATGGTAGGCCAATAAAACCACTGATCGCCTAATTAACCACTTCATCTTATGGGCCGATTGGTGAGTTCCACGAGCGCCTTCATGCACCTCATGTAAGAGCCGATTCGACTCAGTTGGTCCCAGGCACTTAAGTAGCAACCCTTCCAACGTCCTGTAGAACATGTCATCTCCTATAAGGACATATTTCATAGCCTTGTATCTTATCCTTTTGGGTGCCCCCCGAGCCGAATCCTTCAAATAATTGAAGATATCGGTTCTCCAATCATCCTGTTCCAGGAACTGCACCTGAACTTCTGACCCGTCGGGTATGTCCTTGTACCCTGACGCCATCTGTGCGAGATCATTGGACCTTGGGACCCAATTGAAATTGATGTACCGAAAATGTGTCATCAGCTCACGACACTCCACCCAATATGGAAAAAGTGATTCACTCTCGCACTTGTATTCGTCCGTGAGTTGAGAGATCACCAACTTCGAGTCTCCAAAAAGCTCCACTGCCTCTGCCCCGGCTTCCAAAAGCAACTCCATCCCCTTGCGCACTGCCTCATACTCAGCAACATTGTTGGTGCAAGGGGCAGATAGCCTGATGGCGAAAGAATATGTTGCCCCCCGAGGCGACACGAGCAGAATGCCGATGCCACAACCATCGTCACAAGCCGATCCATCAAAGAACATAGCCCACGCACGTACAGATAGTGCTGCTATATTAGTGTTAATCCGCTCAGCTATAAGATCGGCCAACGCTTGTCCCTTGACTGATTTCGCAGGCTGATACCGAAGGTCGAACTCCGTCAGCGCGAACATCCACTTACCAAGCCGGCCTTTCAAAACGGGGGCCGACAGCATGTGCTTGACAACGTCCGACTTGCGGATGACGATGATCTCTGCCGTCAAAAGGATGTGATGGAGCTTGGTGCGAGGTGAAGAACGAGGCAAAGGCAAAGCTTCTCGACCTCGGGATACCTTGTCTCCGCGTCCAACATCCTTCTGCCGAGGTAGAAGACGACCTTCTCAACACCCTCATAAAGTTGCACCACCACCGAAGCGATGGACGTGTCGGCCTGCGACAAGTAGATATAGAACGGCCTGTCTTGTTGGGGTGGGACTAGCACGAGCGGCGTTGTCGGATACCGCTTAATCTCGTCAAACGCCTCGCTGCCGTTCGCCCCCGGTGAAACTCGTCATCAGATTTAATCTTCACCGAGCGCCATGAACGGCTCGATTCGTCCCGACAGGTTAGAGATGAATCGTCGGACGAAGTTGATTTTGCCGATAAGACGTTGGAGCTCTTTCTTCGTGGTGGGCGGCTGCATGGTACGCATCGCCTCCCGACTTTTCGAGCCGATCTCAATTCCCCGTTCGTGAACCGAAATCCTAGGAACCGACCGGCCGTCACACCAAAGGCACACTTCTTTGGATTCATTCTCGGTCCGAACTTCCGAGTTCGGTCTAGGATGCGTCGCAAATCATCCAAGTGTCCCTCCATGGAGACAGGACTTGACTACCACGTCATCGATGTAGATTTCCACCAACTTGCCGATCAGATCGTGAAATATATAATTCATGGCTCTTTGATACGTTGCACCAGCATTCTTCAACCCAAAGGTCATGACCACATATTCAAACAAGCCTACTGCCCCTGGCACTCTGAATGCGGTCTTGTGTATATCTTCTGGAGCCATGAAGATCTGGTTATAGCCTGCGTTGCCATCCATGAAGCTTAACACCTTATGGCCAGCAGCTGCATTGATCAATGTTTCTGCCACAGGCATCGGATACTCATCTTTTGGAGTGGCTCTGTTAAGATCTCGGAAATCGATGGCCACACGCCACCGGCCGTCTTTCTTTTCTACAGGAACGATCGCGGAGATCCATTCAGCATACTCGCATGGCCTGATGAACCCGGCGGCCAACATCTTCTCGATCTCTTTCTTGACCTCTTCCGGGATTTCGGCCTTCATCCGACGTGCTCGTTGTTGGAACGGCCGAAACCCTTTCTTAAGGGGAAGCTGATGTTCAATGATGCTCCTGTCCAACCCGGGCATCTCTGTGTAATCCCATGCAAAGCAATCCGGGTATTCTTTTAGCGAGCTATCATCGACCCCTAAGATGTGGATCTAACTTCTTGCTCGATAAAGGTTGGTCGCGGCTTATCCCCAGGACCGATGTCGACTTCCTCTAGTTCGTCAGCCGATGTAAACCCATATCCTAGCTTTCCGTCCCCTGTGAGGTCGACACCAAACACGGGGAGAGCGTGTGGTACGGGTAATGCGGGCCGAACGCTGGGATCGGCCTTCATCTTGATTGTAACCAGGATTTTTTGGAGGTGTCGGGGCCGATCGCGTGGAACAGCTTCTCCTTGTCTTCGCTGTGAGAGCAGCTGCCCTCGTCTCTGTCCTTACCAGGGTGGTGCCCGAGCCCTATCATGTTGATGTCGAACGAGAATCTTGGCTGGCACCCTCCAGGGTAAGTGCGCTCCACCATGTTAACGGCGGATGCCGGTGAAATCGGCACTTCTGGTGCTGCCAACGCGAACGGCAGCGGCGGACGGGACTGGAGTGGCATCTCTCCTTGGTAAGTCCCCAGAGCTGGTCCTGACGGAGAATACGATGGCTCATGATTTCTGGATCACGCGCGAGCGACACGCTCTAAAGTGTTCACCGGAGCTCTCGGAATGGCGGTGCGGCGAATGAGCCACCATGAAGTTGATCTCCTGACGCAGCGACACGGGTGCGTTCTTCCGACGGGGAGGACAGGTCCACTCCATCGAGCGCGCCTTCGAGTGAGAACCCTTTCCACCCGATGCCATGCGAGCGGGTTACGTGGAAAGAGCCGATGAGGTCGGCTTCGAGGACTGCTTTGATCTCGTCATGCTTCTTCTTGAGCTCCTCAGTCAGATCCTCGTACTTGACCGGAGTGCCTTCCGCCATCTCGGATGTAGATGGCGATGCGGTGGATGTCGAAGATTGTCCTACCGGGCGTGCCAGAATGTGTTGCGGTCAGAAACCCACCGGCGGGCAGCGACGGGCAACACAGTAGAGCCGGGAATCTCCCGGGACTGCGCGGCTGGCCTCGGTCCCTCCGAGCGACGGCCCGCAAAGCCTTCCGCACACACGTCCGATGCTGATGCAAGGGCGTGCCACCTGACCTATACCCGGTCGGGGAAGGTGTTGGATGATGCCTCGCTTATTTTCCTGCATGGCATACACGTAAACGTTAAATACGAGCCTCGATCGGCTCTCGGGTTGTCTCGTGAATCGGCTCAAAGAGCCGATCCACCCATGATACGTACGAGGTGTACGATCGGATGGTGGTCCTGCTTGATCAAGATAAAGCTAAAGCGACCTACTACGATTTGGGGTTTTCACCGCATAATCGGAACATCCTACTCGTGATTGGGCCTCGCGCCCGCATACGGTGATCGTAAGCCGATCCTAGAGAGAGCCTAAAAACCAACACGAGGTTGATCCCCGGAACATCTTGTCTAGGGCTAGCAAACTACACCCTACGCGCCGCTAGATCCTCCAACCCTTTGTAAGGCCTAACCATGCAGATATTAAACTAATCCTTGAAGAACAAGGAGCAATCATAACGGATCGGATCTACTAAACAATGATCAAGCGGGGTGCCGCCCTTACACCCGTGATAGGCGTAAGGGCGGCTAGATGCCTAAGGGTTGCACGACGATAGTATATGATACGAAGAACAATGCTAACCCTAAAACATCTACGATAACTACGTTGCTCGCCATCAAAAAGGCTTCAGTACGAGCAACGCATGAACGACGAATAAACGTGTGCTGCCTAGATCGCAAGATGCGATCTAGGTAGCATGGTGCTTACCCGGAAGAAACCCTCGAGACGGGGGAGTTGGCGATGGGCCGAGATTGGTTTGTGGTGAATGTGATTGTTGTTTATTTCATAAACCCTAGATACATATTTATAGTCCGGGGGACTTTCTAATTCAGGCGTGCACCAAACCGTGCACGGGTTAAACTCTAACTTCTAAACGACACGTATCCTACTATGTTACAGATACACGGGCAAACTAGCCCAAACTTGGTACACAAGGCCGATTCATGTATTTCTTCTATGTATATTCTTCAAGCCCATCTCCAATCGCGGCCCACCTCTGATCCGGTCAAATTCTGGTGATAACAGATCCTCACATCACTACCATCCCCTCCGGTTGTCCCGATTTCTTTCACTTCGGGGCCATTGGTTCCGGACAGCGACATGTGTATACAACTTGCAGGTAAGACCATAAACAATGAATATCATGATGAAATAATAAAATGTTCAGATCTGAGATCATGGCACTCGGGCCCTAGTGACAAGCATTAAGCATAACAAGTTGCAACAATATCATCAAAGTACCAATTACGGACACTAGGCACTATGCCCTAACAATCTTATACTATTACATGACCAATCTCATCCAATCCCTACCATCCCCTTCAGCCTACAGCGGGGGAATTACTCACACATGGATGGGGGAAACATGGCTGGTTGATGAAGAGGCGTCGGTGGTGATGGTGGCGATGATCTCCTCCAATTCTCCGTCCCGGCGGAGTGCCGAACGGAGACTCGGCTCCCGAGACGGAGTTTCGCGATGTGGCGGCGTTCTGGAGGGTTTCTGGCGACTTCGACTTCCTCCCGTGCGTTTTTAGGTCGAAGGCAATAAGTAGTCCGAAGGAGGGCGTCGGGGGCCGACCGAGGCCGCCACACACTAGGGCCGCGCGGGCCCCTCCTGGGCCGCGCCGGCCTAGTGTGTGGGGCCCTCGGGCCCCCACCTGGCTTGCCCTTCTGGCTCCGTAAGTATTCTGGGAAAATAGGACCTTCCGCATAAATTCCGAGGTTTTTCCTGAAAGTTGAATTTCTGCACAAAAACGAGACACCAGAACAAGTCTGCTGAAAACAGCGTTAGTCCGTGTTAGTTGCATCCAAAATACACAAATTAGAGGCAAAACAATAGCAAAAGTGTTCGGGAAAGTAGATACATTTTGGACGTATCAACTCCCCCCAAGCTTAGCTTATTGCTTGTCCTCAAGCAATTCAGTTAACAACTGAGCGATAAAAGAACTTTCACGAACACATTTGTTCATATGATGTAAATATTCTCATGCTATGGCTAACACTTAGGCAATTCATAATAAGATACATGCAAATAAGATCATCTAATAGCTATGTCAATCATGGAAAGGTACCAACAATTAATAATAAGCATCATGAATCATGTATATAAGCGGGATTGCAATGTTCATAAAAGAGTATGATAGAGTGGTATCTCGCTTGCCCATATTTGATCAGCAAAACATAAATGCTCGGGCACCTCCGAAGTTCATAGAAAGACTAGAAATAGTGATTGTCAAAGATAAAAGCATCAAAGTTATACCACAATCAATCATATTTTGAGACAAGCATATTACACTAAGAATGACAGTTGTGCTCTCAAGAAAGTGCTCAAAGAAAGGATGGAGACGCAACATAAAAGTAAAAGATTGACCCTTCGCAGAGGGAAGCAGGGATTAACATGCGCTAGAGCTTTTCATTTTTAAAACAGGAGTAAAATTGTTTTGAGAGGTGTTTGTTGTTGTCAACGAATGGTAGTGGGTACACCAACTACCTCGCCAACCGGACTTTCAAGAGCGGCTCCCATGAAGGACGTTATCTCTACCAGCAAGTAGACCATCCCTCTTCTCTTTTGTTTACACACGTATTTTAGTTTTATTATGAGTGACACTCCCCCCAACCTTTGCTTACACAAGCCATGGCTAACCGAATCCTCGGGTGCCTTCCATCAATCACATACCATGGAGGAGTATCTATTTGCAAAATTAAGTTGCTTACTGATGAATCAGAGCAAAACATGTGAAGAGAGTTATTAGTAAAGTTTGATTAATCGGGGCTGGGAACCCCATTGCAAACTCTTTTTGCAAAATTATTGGATAAGCGGATGTGCCACTAGTCCATATGAAATTCCGTCAAGAGTAAATGACAAGGTTGAAAGTTAAACACCACATACTTCCTCATGAGCTATGAAACATTAACACAAATTGAGAAACATTTTGAAGGTTTAAAGGTAGCGCATGAGAATTTACTTGGAATGATTTGAAATGCCATGCATAGGTATTTATGGTGGACACTCTGGAATAACTAGGTTTTCATGTATTTGGAAGCACGAGCAGCGTTCCCGCTCAGTACAAGTGAAGGCTAGCAATAGACTGGGAAGCGACAATCAAGAGAGCAGTAACTGTCATAATCATGCTTGTGACAAAATAAATTAACTGAGGCATAAAAGTGATACAAGAATTCTGAAGCAATGTAAATCATCGAGGCTTAATTGACTTTTGTTCAGTCATATGCATGCGTGAGCATGTGCCAAGTTTATTCAAACGAATTATTCAGAGGAGGATACCACAATATCATACCTATTTATGAATAAAACAATGCAAGCAAACATCCATGACATGCTACTCATATTAATAAATTGGAGCTAAACATGAGAGATCATGAACTACTAGACTTTCTTAAATGACATATACCTCACATGAACCAACTAAGCATGCTCATATGGATGAGTATATGTACAAAAATGAAAACAAAAAGTGTTCATACCAGCCTCTTGATACGTCTCCGACGTATCGATAATTTCTTATGTTCCATGCCACATTATTGATGATATCTACATGTTTTATACACATTATATGTCGTATTTATGCATTTTCCGGCACTAACCTATTAACGAGATGCCGAAGAGCCAGTTGTTGTTTTCTGCTGTTTTTGGTTTCAGAAATCCTAGTAAGGAAATATTCTCGGAATTGGACGAAATCAACGCCCAGGGTCCTATTTTGCCACGAAGCTTCCAGAAGACCGAGGGAGAGTCGAAGTGGGGCCACGAGGTGGCGACACACCAGGGCGGCGCGGCCCAAGCCCTGGCCGCGCCGGCCTGCTGTGTGGGCCCCTCGTGACGCCCCTTGACCTGCCCTTCCGCCTACTTAAAGCCTCCGTCGCGAAACCCCCAGTACCGAGAGCCACGATACGGAAAACCTTCCAGAGACGCCGCCGCCGCCAATCCCATCTCGGGGGATTCAGGAGATCGCCTCCGGCACCCTGCCGGAGAGCGGAATCATCTCCCGGAGGACTCTTCACCGCCATGGTCGCCTCCGGAGTGATGAGTGAGTAGTTCACCCCTGGATTATGGGTCCATAGCAGTAGCTAGATGGTCGTCTTCTCCTCATGTGCTTCATTGTTGGATCTTGTGAGCTGCCTAACATGATCAAGATCATCTATCTGTAATTCTATATGTTGTGTTTGTCGGGATCCGATGGATAGAGAATACTATGTTATGTTGATTGTCAATCTATTACCTATGTGTTGTTTATGATCTTGCATGCTCTCCGTTATTAGTAGAGGCTCTGGCCAAGTTTTTGCTCTTAACTCCAAGAGGGAGTATTTATGCTCGATAGTGGGTTCATGCCTCCATTAAATGCGGGACAGTGACAGAAAGTTCTAAGGTTGTGGATGTGCTGTTGCCACTAGGGATAAAACATTGATGCTATGTCCGAGGATGTAGTTATTGATTACATTACGCATCATACTTAATGCAATTGTCTGTTGTTTGCAACTTAATACTGGAAGGGGTTCGGATGATAACCTGAAGGTGGACTTTTTAGGCATAGATGCATGCTTGGATAGCGGTCTATGTACTTTGTCGTAATGCCCAATTAAATCTCACAATACTCATTATATCATGTATGTGCATGGTCATGCCCTCTCTATTTGTCAATTGCCCGACTGTAATTTGTTCACCCAACATGCTATTTATCCTATGGGAGAGACACCTCTAGTGAACTGTGGACCCCGGTCCATTCTTTTACATTGAATACAATCTACTGCAATGCTTGTTCTACTCTTTTCTGCAAACAATCATCATCCACACTATACATCTAATCCTCTGTTACAGCAAGCCGGTGAGATTGACAACCTCACTGTTTCGTTGGGGCAAAGTACTTTGGTTGTGTTGTGCAGGTTCCACGTTGGCGCCGGAATCCCTGGTGTTGCGCCGCACTACATCCCGCTGCCATCAACCTTCAACGTGCTTCTTGACTCCTCCTGGTTCAATAAACCTTGGTTTCTTTCTGAGGGAAAACTTGCTACTGTGCGCATCATACTTCCTCTTGGGGTTCCCAACGGACGTGTGATGTACACGCCATCAAGCATTTTTTCTGGCGCCGTTGCCGGGGAGATCAAGACACGCTGCAAGGGGAGTCTCCACAATACAATCTCTTTACTTTGTTTTTGTCTTGCTTTATTTTATTTACTACTTTGTTTGCTGCATTATATCAAAACACAAAAAAATTAGTTGCTAGCTTTACTTTATTTACTGTCTTGCACTCTATATCAAAAACACAAAAAAATTAGTTACTTGCATTTACTTTATCTAGTTTGCTTTATTTACTACTGCTAAAATGGCCACTGCTGAAAATACTAAGTTGTGTGACTTCACAACCACAAATAATAATTATTTCTTATGCACACCTATTGCTCCACCTGCTACTACAGCAGAATTCTTTGAAATTAAACCTGCTCTACTGAATCTTGTTATGCGAGAGCAATTTTCTGGTGTTAGTTCTGATGATGCTGCTGCCCATCTCAATAATTTTGTTGAATTGTGTGAAATGCAAAAAGTATAAAGATGTAGATGGTGACATTATAAAATTAAAATTGTTTCCTTTCTCATTAAGAGCAAGAGCTAAAGATTGGTTGCTATCTCTGCCTAAGAATAGTATTGATTCATGGACTAAATGCAAGGATGCTTTTATTGGTAGATATTATCCCCCCTGCTAAAATTATATCTTTGAGAAGTAGCATAATGAATTTTAAACAATTGGATAATGAGCATGTTGCACAAGCTTGGGAAAGAATGAAATCTTTGGTTAAAAATTGCCCAACCCATGGATTGACTACTTGGATGATCATCCAAACCTTTTATGCAGGACTGAACTTTTCTTCGCGGAACCTATTGGATTCAGCTGCTGGAGGTGCCTTTATGTCCATCACTCTTGGTGAAGCAACAAAGCTTCTTGATAATATGATGATTAATTACTCTGAATGGCACATGGAAAGAGCCCCACAAGGTAAGAAGGTAAATTCTGTCGAAGAAACCTCTTCCTTGAGTGATAAGATTGATGCTATTATGTCTATGCTTGTGAATGATAGGACTAATGTTGATCCTAATAATGTTCCTTTAGCTTCATTGGTTGCCCAAGAAGAACATGTTGATGTAAACTTCATTAAAAATAATAATTTCAACAACAATGCTTATCGGAACAATTCTACTAATAACTATAGGCCATATCCTTATAATAATGGTAACGGTTATGGTAATTCTTATGGGAATTCTTACAATAATAATTGGAATACACCCCCTGGACTTGAAGCTATTCTTAAAGAATTTATTAGTACACAAACTGCTTTTAACAAATCTGTTGAGGAAAAGCTCAATAAAATTGATATTCTCGCTTCTAAGGTTGATAGTCTTGCCTCTGATGTTGATCTTTTGAAATTGAAAGTTATGCCTAATAAGGATATTGAAAATAAAATTGTTACTACAGCAAATGCCATCCAAGTTAGAATTAATGAGAATATAAGATTGATGGCCGAATTGCATGCTAGATGGGAAAGAGAAGAAAATGAAAAACTAGCTAAAGAGAATAATGTAGCTAAAGTTTGGACTATTACCACCACTAGTAATGTTAATGATTCACATGTTGCTGCACCTCCTACTATCAATGGTAATAATTGGTGTTGGCAATGTTTCTACTCCTAGTGCAAAGCGTGCAAAATTGCCTGAAACTGCTAAAACTGCTGAAACTGCCTGTGATAAAACTGCTGAAATTTTTTCCAACATTGGGGATGATGATCCCATTGCTTTAGATTGTAATGGTTTGGATTTTGATGATTGCCATATCTCTGAAGTTATAAAGTTCTTACAAAAACTTGCTAAGAGTCCTAATGCTAGTGCTATAAACTTGGCTTTCACAAAACATATTACAAATGCTCTCATAAAAGCTAGAGAGGAGAAACTAAAACTTGAAACTTCTATTCCTAGAAAGCTAGAGGATGGTTGGGAGCCCATCATTAAGATGAAGGTCAATGACTTTGATTGTAATGCTTTATGTGATCTTGGTGCAAGTATTTCTGTTATGCCTAAGAAAATTTATGATATGCTTGACTTGCCACCATTGAAAAATTGTTATTTGGATGTTAATCTTGTTGATAATGCTACAAAGAAACCTTTGGGGAGAGTTGATAATGTTCGCATTACCGTTAACAATAACCTTGTCCCCGTTGATTTTGTTGTCTTGGATATTGAATGCAATGCATCTTGTCCCATTATATTGGGAAGACCTTTTCACGCGAACTTGTTGGAGCTATCATTGATATGAAGGAAGGTAATATTAAATATCAATTTCCTCTCAAGAAAGGTATGGAACACTTCCCTAGAAAGAGAATGAAGTTACCTTTTGATTCTATTATTAGAACAAATTATGATGTTGATACTTCGTCTCTTGATAACACTTGATACACACTTTACGCGCCTAGCTGAAAGGCGTTAAAGAAAAGCGCTTATGGGAGACAACCCATGTTTTTACTACAGTACTTTTATTTTATATTTGAGTCTTGGAATTTTTTACTACTGTAGCAACCTCTCCTTATCTTAGTTTTGTGCATTGTTGTGCCAAGTAAAGTCGTTGATAGTAAGGTTCATACTAGATTTGGATTACTGCGCAGAAACAGATTTCTTTGCTGTCACGAATTTCGACCTGCCTCCCTGTAGGTAGCTCAGAAAAATATGCCAATTTACGTGAGTGATCCTCAGATATGTACGCAACTTTCATTCAATTTGGGTATTTTCATTTGAGCAAGTCTGGTGCCTCAATAAAATACGTCTTTACGGACTGTTCTGTTTTGACAGATTCTGCCTTTTATTTCGCATTGCCTGTTTTGCTATGCTTGATGGATTTTTCTATTCCATTGACTTTCAGTAGCTTTGTGCAATGTCCAGAAGTGTTAATAATGATTATGTCACCTCTGAACATGTGAATTTTTATTGTGCACTAACCCTCTAATGAGTTGTTTCGAGTTTGGTGTGGAGGAAGTTTTCAAGGATCAAGAGAGGGAGATGATACAATATGATCAAGGAGAGTGAAAGCTCTAAGCTTGGGGATGCCCCGGTGGTTCACCCCTGCATATTTTAAGAAGACTCAAGCGTCTAAGCTTGGGGATGCCCAAGGCATCCCCTTCTTCATCGACAACATTATCAGGTTCCTCCCCTGAAACTATATTTTTATTCCATCACATCTTATGTGCTTTGCTTGGAGCATCGGTTTGTTTTTGTTTTTTTTGTTTTTTGTTTGAATAAAATGGATCCTAGAATTCATTGTGTGGGAGAGAGACACGCTCCGCTGTTGCATATGGACAAATATGTCCTTAGGCTTTACTCATAGTATTCATGGCGAAGGTTGAATCTTCTTCGTTAAATTGTTATATGGTTGGAATTGGGAAATGCTACATGTTGTAATTCTAAAATGTCTTGAATAATTTGATACTTGGCAATTGTTGTGCTCATGTTTAAGCTCTTGCATCATATACTTTGCACCTATTAATGAAGAAATACATAGAGCTTGCTAAAATTTGGTTTGCATATTTGGTCTCTCTAAAGTCTACATAATTTTTAGTATTGAGTTTGAACAACAAGGAAGACGGTGTAGAGTCTTATAATGTTTACAATATGTCTTTTATGTGAGTTTTGCTGCACCGGTTCATCCTTGTGTTTGTTTCAAATAACCTTGCTAGCCTAAGCCTTGTATCGAGAGGGAATACTTCTCATGCATCCAAAATCCTTGAGCCAACCACTATGCCATTTGTGTCCACCATACCTACCTACTACATGGTATTTCTCCGCCATTCCAAAGTAAATTGCTTGAGTGCTACCTTTAAAATTTCCATTCTTTACCTTTGCAATATATAGCTCATGGTACAAATAGCCTAAAAACTATTGTGGTATTGAATATGTACTTATGCACTTTATCTCTTATTAAGTTGCTTGTTGTGCGATAACCATGTTCCTGGGGACGCCATCAACTACTCTTTTGTTGAATATCATGTGAGTTGCTATGCATGTTCGTCTTGTCTGAAGTAAGGGCGGTTTTCACAATTCAAATGGTTTGAGTATGCATACTGTTAGAGAAGAACATTGGGCCGCTAACGAAAGCCATGATTCATGGTGGAAGTTTCAGTTTGGACAGCTAATCCTCAATCTCTTATGAGAATAATAACTGTTGTTAAATGCTTATGCATTAAAGAGGAGTCCATTATCTGTTGTCTATGTTGTCTCGGTATGGATGTCTAAGTTGAGAATAATCAAAAGCGAGAAATCCAAATGCGAGCTCTCTCCTTAGACCTTTGTACATGCGGCATAGAGGTACCCCTTTGTGACACTTGGTTAAAACATGTGTATTGCGATGATAATCCCGGTAATCCGAGCTAATTAGGACAAGGTGCGGGTACTATTAGTATACTATGCATGAGGCTTGCAACTTGTAAGATATAATTTACATGATACATATGCTTTATTACTACCGTTGACAAAACTGTTTTATGTTTTCAAAATAAAAGCTCTAGCACAAATATAGCAGTCGATGTTTTTCCTCTGCGAAGGACCATTCTTTTACTTTTATGTTGAGTCAGTTCACCTATTTCTCTCCACCTCAAGAAGCAAACACTTGTGTGAACTGTGCATTGATTCCTACATACTTGCATATTGCACTTGTTATATTACTTTACATTGTCAATATCCATGAGATATACATGTTATAAGTTGAAAGCAACCGCTGAAACTTCAATCTTCCTTTGTGTTGCTTCAATACCTTTACTTTGATTTATTGCTTTATGAGTTAACTCTTATGCAAGACTTATTGATGCTTGTCTTGAAGTACTATTCATGAAAAGTCTTTGCTTTATGATTCATCTGTTTACTCATCTCATTACCATTGTTTTGATCGCTGCATTCATTACATATGCTTACAATAGTATGATCAAGGTTATGATGGCATGTCACTCCAGAAATTATCTTTGTTATCGTTTACCTGCTCGGGACGAGCAGGAACTAAGCTTGGGGATGTTGATACGTCTCCGACGTATCGATAATTTCTTATGTTCCATGCCACATTATTGATGATATCTACATGTTTTATACACATTATATGTCGTATTTATGCATTTTCCGGCACTAACCTATTAACGAGATGCCGAAGAGCCGGTTGTTGTTTTCTCGCTGTTTTTGGTTTCAGAAATCCTAGTAAGGAAATATTCTCGGAATTGGACGAAATCAACGCCCAGGGTCCTATTTTGCCACGAAGCTTCCGAGAAGACCGAGGGAGAGTCGAAGTGGGGCCACGAGGTGGCGACACACCAGGGCGGCGCGGCCCAAGCCCTGGCCGCGCCGGCCTGCTGTGTGGGCCCCTCGTGACGCCCCTTGACCTGCCCTTCCGCCTACTTAAAGCCTCCGTCGCGAAACCCCCAGTACCGAGAGCCACGATACGGAAAACCTTCCGGAGACGCCGCCGCTGCCAATCCCATCTCGGGGGATTCAGGAGATCGCCTCCGGCACCCTGCCGGAGAGGGGAATCATCTCCCGGAGGACTCTTCACCGCCATGGTCGCCTCCGGAGTGATGAGTGAGTAGTTCACCCCTGGACTATGGGTCCATAGCAGTAGCTAGATGGTCTTCTTCTCCTCATGTGCTTCATTGTTGGATCTTGTGAGCTGCCTAACATGATCAAGATCATCTATCTGTAATTCTATATGTTGTATTTGTCGGGATCCGATGGATAGAGAATACCATGTTATGTTGATTATCAATCTATTACCTATGTGTTGTTTATGATCTTGCATGCTCTCCGTTATTAGTAGAGGCTCTGGCCAAGTTTTTGCTCTTAACTCCAAGAGGGAGTATTTATGCTCGATAGTGGGTTCATGCCTCCATTAAATGCAGGACGGTGACGGAAAGTTCTAAGGTTGTGGATGTGCTTGTTGCCACTAGGGATAAAACATTGATGCTATGTCCGAGGATGTAGTTATTGATTACATTACGCACCATACTTAATGCAATTGTCTGTTGTTTGCAACTTAATGCTGGAAGGGGTTCGGATGATAACTCTGAAGGTGGACTTTTTAGGCATAGATGCATGCTAGATAGCGGTCTATGTACTTTGTCGTAATGCCCAATTAAATCTCACAATACTCATTATATCATGTATGTGCATGGTCATGCCCTCTCTATTTGTCAATTGCCCGACTGTAATTTGTTCACCCAACATGCTATTTATCCTATGGGAGAGACACCTCTAGTGAACTGTGGACCCCGGTCCATTCTTTTACATTGAATACAATCTACTTGCAATACTTGTTCTACTGTTTTCTGCAAACAATCATCATCCACACTATACATCTAATCCTTTGTTACAGCAAGCCGGTGAGATTGACAACCTCATCTGTTTCGTTGGGGCAAAGTACTTTGGTTGTGTTGTGCGGGTTCCACGTTGGCGCCGGAATCCCTGGTGTTGCGCCGCACTACATCCCGCTGCCATCAACCTTCAACGTGCTTCTTGACTCCTCCTGGTTCGATAAACCTTGGTTTCTTTCTGAGGGAAAACTTTCTACTGTGCGCATCATGCCTTTCTCTTGGGGTTCCCAACGGACGTGTGCTGTACACGCCATCACCTCTCACCATAATCAGATCGTCGTATATCGTCATTATTGCTTTTTCACTTGTGTAGCTTGAATAATATGGAATGAAAACCACGCTCCAGCCACCGAAGACCATTGAACTCATAATGAACTTTACAAAACCAAAGAAGAACAGCAAATATTTTTGGCGTTCTCGAATTTGGAAACAAGAACAAAAGGAAACAAGCAAACAAAGCAAAATCTTTTTGGATTTTCTTATAGCAAACCAACGATAGCAAATAAAGCAAGATAAAATCAAGAAACTAAAGTAAACAAGTGGTGAAGAGAAACAACAGAAATATTTTTGGTCTTTTTGTGTTTTAGGAAAGAAACAAAGTAAGAATAAGAAAATGAAAACTAAAAGAAACACAGAAAAGCAAGATGGCAGAAATCTGCCAAAACTTGACAGCAGTACAGTAATCGATTTTAAAGAAATTCTTAAGCTGCTCAGCTCGAAAAGTGTTCAACTAATGAAAGTTAGATAACAACCTGGGGAACATGCACAAAAATTGGCAGCTCAAAATAACGTTCTGGCTGTGCGCATGATTTTTTTTAGTAACAGTCCAGAATCTGTTTTCAAGCAGCACTTCCCCCAATATCATCTTCCTCTCATTAGAAAACCACTCAAAGAAACTAAACAAGTATGTACAAGTATCCAGCAACCATAATATGCAAAGAATGAGTGATGCCGGTATACCTCCCCCCAAGCTTAGGCTTTTGGCCTAAGTGGAGATCAACCCCAACGAGGATCTGGGTTCCATGCCGGTGGATCGTACATGGCGTGGTCATAATAAGGTCCCGATGCAGAAGAAAAGCGTGGAGGATCCTCATGCCCAACTTGTTGATGCGAAGAACTTGCTGCATCTGATGACGAGTCGAGGTGTTCCTCGTCCTCCTCTGTGTTGTCTCTTGCACGATGGTCTCCTCCCTCTATGTATGCATTAAGTGCACTTTCCGTGACTGCCCAATCCTCCCTGGAATCAAGGTTAAACAGAGCAGGTGCAGGCAATCCTAGTAATTTTTCAGTTTTCTTAGTTAATCTCTAAGCTTTCTTGTAAAATGTTATTCTGTAAGACAGGTTGCTCAAATTAGACGAATCAGAAACAAATTCATGCTTAATCATGGAGACTATGTCAAGTTTCTCTATGGGGAGCTGAATATCAAGATGGTGAGGTTCTACACCATGCATAGCTAATAAGCGAGAGACGATGAGACCTCCACAAATTCCTCCCTTCTCACGGTTAGTAGCAAGTCTGTTGGCTATCAAAACACCCAAGTTATAAGTCCTATCACCTTGTAATGCAGCAGCTAGAAAGGCTAAATCCTGGATAGATAACTTCCTTCCATTCTTTCTAGCAAGAACGCACTTAGTGATGAAATAAGCAAAGTAACGAATAGCTGGGAGTTGAATGCTACTGATTTTACCACCATCCTCTGAGAAGCTTCTTCCATGACAAATCATCTTGAAGAGGTCCAAGAACTCTTGCGGCGATCCCCTTATCTTCTCGCATGATCCCCATTGCGGCACTCGATTGCTGCACAAAAATCATTGAATGGCAAGTTGACAGTTTTATTATAAATTTTGTACTCGAACCATGGGGTTAGATCGCGACCAATTAAATTTAAAATCCTGCACTACGGACATAGTCAGTTTTGCATATTGGCATGGTTCACCATCAACAAAATCATCCAACCCTGCACGAGAGATTAGTCTTTGAACATCTTGCAAAATCCCCGCACTTCTCATAAAATCCACGCACGGGTAGTAAGCGGGGTATACTCCTTCTTCGCGGTGAACTCTCATGACCTGTTGCACCTCCAATTCTTGTTGGTTGAGTTGGTGCCTACTCCCTTCCATTTTCTGAAATTTTTCAAAAAACAATATAAAATTTGATTTGGTGACATATAATTGAGGGAAACTACCATAGGAACTTGCTAGAGTACTAATCATGCATCAAAACTAGTTTCTACCACTTAGAACAAGCATGCAAGCTCACTAAACATGTTACCTACAGCAGCAAAATATTCAAGATGTACTCCACCAAACAAAATTCTACTTGGATAATCGGAGGAGTCACATACCGGAGAGCAAATGTGCCAAATTTCAGACAGAAATCTAGGCTGAGCAAAGAGATCGAGAAATCTGGAGCTCTTGAGCAAAAACGCGAGTGAGAGGAAGCTGGTGTCGATTTTTTCGGGAGAGAGAAGAGTGTGGGAGGAAGAGATGCTAAAGTGGGGCAAAGGGGGACCCACACACCAGGGTGGCGCGCCCCCCTTGCTGGCCGCGCCGGCCTGTGGGGTGCCACCCTGGGGTGCCCCACTGGTCATCCCCAGGTGCTCCCAGGTGCATTTTCGAAAAATATGACCAACGGTATAATTTTTGTGAATTTTTGAAAACTTTGAAAAATGCACATTTCTGGGTATTAAGTTTATTATTACTGCCAGGAAATTTTTTGAAATCTCTAATTAACTAAGGAACTTTACAAAACAAAAGTGCTACAGCAAGTAGAACAAGTGGAGGAAGAAAGAGATGTTGTTTACCTCCTCTATGCATATAAAAAGTATTTGTTAACAAGGTTGATCAAGTCTTGCCACCAAATAAATATTACATAGCATAAGAAGAAATAAACCTCAAATCAATCATGTTACCTTAAATTGTATTGATATGGATCCAATCATAAGATTTTGATATCCTTCTTTAGGCTCATATATAGGACAATCGATAGTTCCAACTTTGATAGTTCTCATATTAGAAATAGTATTAACTCCACATACTTTATCAATCCTCTTGGGGAAATAGACGGTGTGCTCCCTATCATCAACATTGAAAGTAACCTTTCCTTTATTGCAATCAATAACAGCCTCTGCGGTGTTAAGAAAAGGTCTCCCAAGAATAATAAACATATTATCATCTTCAAGCATTTCCAACACAACAAAATCAGTTAATATCAAGCAGTTATTAGTAACTTGAACAAGAACATCCTCACATATACCAACAGGAATAGCAGTAGACTTATCAGCCATTTGCAAAGATATATCAGTAGGTATCAACTTATCTAAGTAAAGTCTCTTATAAAGAGAAAAAGGCATAACACTAACACCGGCTCCCAACTCACATAGAGCAGTTTTAACATAATTATTCTTAATAGAACAAGGAATAGTAGGTATACCTGGGTCGCCCAACTTCTTTGGAACTTTGCCATTGAAAGAGTAATTAGCAAGCATAGTGGAAATTTCCTCATTGGGGATTTTCCTTTTGTTAGTAACAATATCTTTCATATACTTTGAATAAGGAGGCAATTTAATAGCATCAGTCAAAGGGATTTGCAAGAATAAAGGTTTCATCCAATCACAAAATTTATTATAGTGTTCTTCTTCCTTTGATTTTAGTTTCTTAGCAGGAAAAGGCATTTGCTTTTGCACCCAAGGTTCCCTTTCATTACCATGTTTCTTAGCAATAAAATCTTCTTTAGTATACTTTTTATTTTTATCTTGCTTTTCATGTTCATCTTCAACTTCTTCTTTATCAGAAACATCATTCTTATCATTACCATTATTATTATCATGTTCATTACCACTTTCAGTTTCAGCATCGGAAATAGAAATACTATTAGGATCATTAACAGGTTCAGAGGATTCTACAACATTTTTATATTTCTTCTTCTTTTTCTTAGAAGGAGCACTAGGTTCAATGCGTTGAGAATCTTGTTCAATTCTTTTGGGATGCCCTTTAGGATATAGAGGATCCTGGGTAGAGACACCACCTCTAGTTGTTACTTCATAAGCATGTTTCTCTTTAGAATTATTTTTTAATAAGCCATTTTGCACTTTAGTGAGTTGATCAATTTGAGTTTGAACCATTTGAAAATGTTTAACAAGCATCTTAACATCATTGGAGGTTCTCTCCACAATATCATGCAAATTGCTAATAGCTTGAGAATTTTCCATTAGATGATTCTCTACTCTCATATTAAAATTTTCTTGCTTAACAATATAATTATCAAACTCATCTAAGCATTGCGCAGGAGGTTTCGAATACGGAATATCTTCCCTAGTAAAGCGCTGAAGGGAGTTTACCTCAATCATGGATGAAGGGGGAATTATCTCACATATATCTTCTATGGGAGGTAGATTCTTCACATCTTCAGATTTAATACCTTTCTCCTTGAGAGACTTCTTGGCTTCCCTCATATCTTCATCATTCAATTTAATTAAACCCCTCTTCTTCAATATTGGCGTTGGAATTGGTTCGAGCGTAGTCCAATCATCATGATTCCGGCCTATTTTAGCCAATAATTCTTCAGCTTCATCTGGAGTTCTTTTCCTGAAAACACAACCAGCACAACTATCCAAATATTCCCTAGACTCAATGGTTAGTCCACTATAAAATATATCAAGTAGATCATTCTTTTCTAAATCATGTCCAGGTCGAGCTCTGATAAGAGAACAATACCTTTCCCAAGCCTCAGGCAATTTCTCTTCATCTCCCTGGTCAAATCTGTAAATTTTCTGTAAAGCAACATGTTGAGCACTAGCAGGAAAGTATTTTCGAAAGAAAACATCACGCAAATCAGTTGGACTTTTAATAGAACCAGGAGGCAAATTATTATACCAAGTTTTAGCATCATCCTTTAATGAGAAAGGAAAAAATTTAGCGACAAAATAAGTACGCATCTTGACATCATTAGAAAACAAGCTACTCATAGAAGAAAGTTCAATCATGTGTTCTACAGCACTTTCCTTTTCAGTACCACAAAAGGGTGCTTTCTCTACAATAGCTATATGAGATAGATCAAGAGAAAAATCATAATCTTTATCCTTAATGCATATAGGAGATGTGGCAAATTTAGGATCAGGAGATAACTTATGTCTAACAGTATATTGTGTGAGAAACTTTTTAATTTGGTTTGCATCAGCAGTAGCATTGCATCTAGTAATAAAATCATCATTAAGCTCCACATAATATTCATCAGGATCATCACTAGAATAATCAAGTTCATGTGAATTAACAGGTGTAGTAGCATTAGGAGTTTCAGTATTTTCAATTTGTCTAGACCTAGCAATTGTAGCATCTAGAAAGGATCCCAACGAACCACTATCATCAAGCACAGCAGAAGCATCATCAATATTATAAGAATTTTCAGATCTAGCAGAAGTACCAGCAAGTGAAGCATGTGGTGGTGAAACAATTTTATCAATCACAGATGGTGAATCAAGAGCAGCAGAGGTACTCAAAGTTGTACCTTTTCTTGTAGTGAATGGTAATATGGCGACTTTAGGATCGCGAGTTTTACCCATGATGGAGAATTTGCAGCGAACAATATCAATCCAAGTGAACTTCCAAATAAAGCTATGCTCCCCGGCAACGGCGCCATAAAACAGTCTTGATAACCCACAAGTATAGGGGATCGCAGCAGTCTTCGCGGGTAGTAAAACCCAATTTATTGATTCGACACAAGGGGAGACAAAGAATACTTGAAAGCCTTAACAGAGGAGTTGTCAATTCAGCTGCACCTGGAAACAGACTTGCTCGCAAGAGTTTATCGATAGTAACAGCTTTATAGCGATAGCAGTAGTGAAATAACAACAGAGAGTAACAGAGACAGCAGTAGTGATTATAGTAAACAGCAGGATTAAAATACTGTAGGCACGGGGACGGATAACGGGCGTTGCATGGATGAGAGAAACTCATGTAACAATCAAGCGGGGCATTTGCGAGATAATAATAAAACGGTGTCCAAGTACAAAGCAATCAATAGGCATGTGTTCCAATTATAGTCGTACGTGCTCGCAATGAGAAACTTGCACAACATCTTTTGTCCTACCAGCCGGTGGCAGCCGGGCCTCAAGGGAATCTAATGGATATTAAGGTACTCCTTTTAATAGAGTACCGGAGCAAAGCATTAACACTCCGTGAACACATGTGATCCTCACATCACTACCATCCCCTCCGGTTGTCCCGATTTCGTCACTTCGGGGCCATTGGTTCCGGACAGACGACATGTGTATACAACTTGCGGGTAAGACCATAAACAATGAATATCATGATGAAATAATAACATGTTCAGATCTGAGATCATGGCACTCGGGCCCTAGTGACAAGCATTAAGCATAACAAGTTGGAACAATATCATCAAAGTACCAATTACGGACACTAGGCACTATGCCCTAACAATCTTATACTATTACATGACCAATATCATCCAATCCCTACCATCCCCTTCAGCCTACAGCGGGGGAATTACTCACACATGGATGGGGGAAACATGGCTGGTTGATGAAGAGGCGTCGGTGGTGATGGTGGCGATGATCTCCTCCAATTCCCCGTCCCGGCGGAGTGCCAGAACGGAGACTTCTGGCTCCCGAGACGGAGCTTCGCGATGTGGCGGCGTTCTGGAGGGTTTCTGGCGACTTCGACTTCCTCCCGTGGGTTTTTAGGTCGAAGGCAATAAGTAGTCCGAAGGAGGGCGTCGGGTGCCGACCGAGGCCACCACACACTAGGGCCGCGCGGGCCCCTCCTGGGCCGCGCCGGCCTAGTGTGTGGGGCCCTCGGGCCCCCACCTGGCTTGCCCTTCTGGCTCCGTAAGTATTCTGGGAAAATAGGACATTCCGCATAAATTCCGAGGTTAGTTCGTGTTAGTTGCATCCAAAATACACAAATTAGAGGCAAAACAATAGCAAAAGTGTTCGGGAAAGTAGATACGTTTTGGACGTATCAATCGCCGAACCTCCGAAGCCCGATTCGGTTCGGCTCCTACGAGTTCACCCCGCACAGGATTCCTCCCGCTCGAACTTCTCAGATTTGCAAGGAAACATGGAGATGACCTTCGGCAGCGTCCACTACAATGTCAACGCGGAGGGAATCCTTCGACTGCTGGAATCGCCCACTTCCAGATCGACGAGTCCAAGCGCGTCATCATCACTCGACCTTTCGGCTGGTCTGACAGGCTCGACAAGTTCGCCCGCGCCCTCGACTCCTTGTTCCGTGTCTTCCATGTCGGTAGGATCCGAGGATCCCACATCTTCGGAGTTAACCTCGTACTACTGCTTGAACTGCGACACCAGGCACGGGCTGGGATCGAGCGACACGCCGTTCATCTGCAATGCCCAATATTCATCGGGAGAGGACAGTATCGACAACATCATCCAAGGAACCACCCGAAGAACGGCACACCATCAGGTCTGTGTCGCCAATAACACAGGAAACACAAGGCACAGAGGAAACGGAGACCATACTCCTCGTTCCAGTAGACGGGCGAGTTTCGAAAACAGCGCCAGCAACCACGACAGCGACTACACCGTCGCAGACGAGGAGTGGGCAGTCGCCAGGGCAGCAGTACTCAACAACACACCGCTCCCTGCAGGAACCTCGGTTGGAACCCTCAATGCTTATCGCTCTATACTAGAGAAAAACCGGGAGCACCTGTCGAAGGAACAAGCCACCCTCGACAGACGCCTATCTGCGGCAGATCGATCCAGTGAACGGCGAAGAGGCTCGCAGGCAAGCGCCTCTCGAAATACTCAAGGGGCAGGCAAGCACCGGTCGAGGCTATCCAGGCTTTCGGAAGATGACGCCAGAGAAATCACGTCGAACCTAACCAAGTCCTTTATGACTACGGACACCGCAGGCATGCCACGGCCAAAAACCGTTGCAAGAGCAACTGCCAACCTTGCTGCATACCTCATCAACCAGCGCCCTGAAGGATCCATGGCTCAAGCTCATCGAGGCGCCCTGGAAAGTCTCGCGATACTGGGAAATAATCTAGTTCCACAAAAGGAAAAGACCACGCTGCAGGGTGGTGGCTCAAAGTATCATGCGAGAGACGCTCGGGATGAAATCACCCAGAGCAGGATCGACAAAGCAAGGCGACGACGCGCCGCTTGGAACGAGGATGACAGTGATTCTTCGGACGAGGATCAGGAGCCGAGGGGGAGAACACCAGAGAGAAAAGAGCTCTCCGGCAGGCTGAGATCTGCCGGGGAAATTCCCTCCCGGAGGGGGAAATCGACGCCATCGTCACCGCCATCGAGCTGGACATCATCTCCATCACCATCACCATCATCTTCATCATCATCACCACCGTCTCCACCGCTACACCTCATCACCGCTGTAGCAATTTGGGTTTGATCTTGATTGTTTGATAGGGGAAACTCTCCCGGTGTTGATTTCTACTTGTTATTGATGCTATTGAGTGAAACCGTTGAACCAAGGTTTATGTTCAGATTGTTATTCATTATCATATCACCTATGATCATGTTCCATATGATGTCTCGTGAGTAGTTCGTTTAGTTCTTGAGGACATGGGTGAAGTCTAAATGTTAGTAGTGAAGTATGGTTGAGTAATATTCAATGTTATGATATTTAAGTTGTGGTGTTATTCTTCTAGTGGTGTCGTGTGAACGTCGACTACACGACACTTCACCTTTATGGGCCTAGGGGAATGCATCTTGTACTCGTTTGCCAATTGCGGGGTTGCCGGAGTGACGAAACCCGAGCCCCCGTTGGTATATCGATGCGGGAGGGATCGCAGGATCTCGCAGTTTAAAGCTGTGGTTAGATTTATCTTAATTACTTTCTTGTAGTTGCGGATGCTTGCAAGGGGTATAATCACAAGTATGTATTAGTCCTAGGAAGGGCGGTACATTAGCATAGGTTCACCCACACAACACTTATCAAAACAATGAAGATTAATTAGCCGTATGTAGCGAAAGCACTAGACTAAAATCCCGTGTGTCCTCGAGAACGTTTGGTCATTATAAGTAAACAAACCGGCTTGTCCTTTGTGCTAAAAATGATTGGGCCACTCGCTGCAATTGTTACTCTCGCACTTTACTTACTCGTATTTTATTCATCTGTTATATCAAAACCCCATGAATACTTGTCTGTGAGCATTTACAGTGAATCCTTCATCGAAACTGCTTGTCAACACCTTCTGCTCCTCGTTGGGATCGACATTCTTACTTATCGAAGATACTGCGATAAACCCCCTATACTTGTGGGTCATCAGTTACCTGCACTCGTATGTCGACTCCAAGGACGGAAAAACGAAGTCAAGTCACCTGCTCAGGGACTGTCGGCAGTTCATTGACATGCACAAACTCATCCAGCAGGCAGGCCAGCAACCGCTACCACCACCACCTCCACCTCCACCGCAGCATCAAGTCCAGCAAGCTCAACCTCATCAACCCAACGAGGCGTTTCCACCACCACGGGGGCAGATGAGCATGATCCATAGGACAAGTGTCTCAAGAAGAGAGATGAAAAAGCTCACCCGAGAGATTAACCTGGCAGAAAGCATCATGGCGAACATCCCCGAGTATGTCGAGTGGTCCTCTCAGAACATTACGTTCAGTCGAGCAGATCACCCGATGACCATACCAAAACCGGGACACGCTGCCTTAGTAGTCGAAGCACAAATCGGGGGGTTCAGGATGAGCAAAGTTTTCATGGATGGTGGAAGCGGATTAAACCTAATATTCGTCGACACAATCAAAAGTATGGGGATAAGATGCTGGAAGAAACAGACACCTGCTTTCATGGGATTCTTCCAACTGCACCGGGCTACTCTCTTGGCAAAGTTTACCTGAACGTCATCTTTGGCAAAACCGACAATTTCAGGAAGGAGAAGATCGACTTTGAAGTAGTGAACTGGGAGTCACAGTATCACGCCATACTCGGGAGACCAGCTTATGCCAAGTTCATGGCTGTGCCGCACTATGCATACCTCAAGCTGAAAATGCCTGGGAACAACGGGACAAACATCACAGTCTATGGAAGTTTTTCGCGCTCGGACAATTGTGATCACGACTTTCAAAGGATTGCTGCGAAGTTTGGGTCACAACGAGAAATTGTCGACCCTCTGCCCAAGCTGTCGATACGAGAAATCAAGGAGGAAAAACATGTCAGGGAAACCAAGAAGAAGCCAGCCGACCTTGCTCTTGAAGCTTCGGCAGCGGAAGCTTCGGCAGCAAAAGCTTCGGCAGCTGACGGCATAGAAGGCACAGGAGACAGCAAGATGCTGGCAACCACTGCCCAGACCCCTGGTGAAGTCAACAACGCCGCAGCAACCACTAACGTGGTGAAAAAGCCAGAAGATGAGAAGAACCCCTTCCTTGCTTAAAGCAATTTATTAGCGTTAATTTTTCCTTTATATAAACAGGGCCTTCCTTTTTCGCCCTCTAGTCTCGTGCTTACCTTATTAATGAGAACCTAAGTTTCGATCCTTTGTTAAGCATTGCAGTACTTCAAAACGTCTAAGCCACATCACCAATACGCGGCAGAAGAACGTGCTTCAAAAGAAAAGCCTCTACGAGTGCTAAAAGATACAAAGCAAACAAGGATGTTAATCCTTCCCTCAGCTATAGATGCCTCTACGAGTGCCGTAAATAGAAAGAGTTTGGAAATACATATAAACACAACCCACGTTCGATATTTTACTTATGGAAATATCAATGAACAACGGGATCATCGGCAGAACCACTACACCAGAAATATTTGGGAGTGACTGTCGCAACATAGATCGGTTGAAAGCAAAGTTGCACATACAACGGGTTTAGCAAGACCTGCAACACGAGCTGATCACTCAAACGTTTGCTGACCAACGAATACGAAAAATTCTTAAGCGGACAATTAAGATTTGCTCCCTCAAAAATTGCCAACAGCACCAATACGGTAAAAGTACATATACATGTATGTACCGAATAAAAAAAAATTCTTGGCTCAACAATCCTAACACTTGGATAAAGTAGTCAAAATAACCTATTTACAAAAACAACCTTAATCCACGAAATCACCCTTGTGGAGCTTCTCTTTCCTCGTGTACCTTCGAATGCTCTTCAAGCTTGTCGACAATTATATTGGCAGGAAGCAATACCTTCGGATACAAAGTATCGAAGTCACCAACAGCGTTGGCGATAGCAAGCAGATCCGCTGAGGGGTAACGTGCAAGCACAAGGGCAAGCGTCAACCTGGCCCCTGCGAAAACCTGGCCTGAGCTCGTACCAAGTCTTGAATCTTCTTGGCATTCCCAAACTCAGACATCAAAGTCAGCAGCGTAGGGGGAACTGCGTTTAAAGGGAACATCGTCTTCCAAACCACCCTCATAGCTTTGTAGCACTTGTCGAAGAAGTGGTGGACTTGTCGAACCCGATCCTCGAAATTTTGCGACAGCCGAAGCCTTCGAGTGTTCCCGCCGTAAAATCTCTTCGGCTGAGGACAGCTGGGTTAAAGCATGCACACGCTCGTGAATCCGTTTGTTCTCTTCTCGCACGGTTCAGCGCTATGACCGGCAAAGAAATTAATAGAGGATCGGACAAGGCGTTGTTGACAAAAGGGCGCAGGAATCAAGAAGCTTACAGTTCAAACTCTCGGTAGCTTTATGCAGCTCAGTAAGAGCGTACCGCTCCATTTCGGCTGCAATCTCGCTCTTCTTACTGACAATAGCAGCTAAGGCATAAGTGCTGCGCAGGTCCTTTTCCATCTGAGTGATCCGATCCTTCATACGCTGAACTCGATCACCTTCAGGAAGAGCACTCGAAGAATCGTCAACAAATGAGGGCACTGGGAAAACCTGCAGGAAACAGTGCTAAAAGGAACGACAAATATGGTCAAACTGAGCATCCGAAGTAACTCCCATCGGGAGAAGTGCAAGTAAAAGTATCATAACAAAAGGTGTACTAGCAACATTGCCAGCACGGAGTTTATTACAAACACAAGTTTTGCAACAGAACAATGTTTCACATCAGCTCGAAGATTACAAAAATCAAGGGGCTTGGGTCTGAGTCGATAAACTGGGTCCAGCCGATGACTTCGTTGATGAAACTAGTTCAAGGAGCTGACGAGCACAAGTAAGGGCAGACGATTTAAAGGCGCTTAAGTCAACAAATTGCCCGTTTTGCCCTTTTGGCAGCTCCTTAGTCATTTCTTCGATGTCACCCTTAAAGCCGTAACCCATCATAAGCTAGAAGGCAAGGAGAGCACCATAGGTGCGCGAAGTACGCTTGAATACCTCGATAACCTCCTTGGTGTCAACCGCGAAGGCATCAATCAGCTGCCCCAGGGTTTTGTCCTGCTTGATCTTGGGGAAAATCATCAAGTGCATCCGCGCCAGGGCACCTTTTCCCTTTTCAAGAAGCTCCCGCGTAAGCTGGTGGGAGGCAAGAGCCATCGACACGCCATTTGCTGGTGAATTGTTTGGAACTTTGTCCAAGGTAGCGGCAGGGATGCTGGCGGCTTCTGCATGAGAAAGGAAGGAAAAGGATCATTAACAGAAGATCGAATTCATAAAGTATGGTAATCGACAGAAAAGTGTAGAAAGGATTACCAAGCAAAGCTAGCGAAGATTGGCGAAGGAGTTCATCCTTTTCGGCTGCATGAGCTTCGGCAGTCAGCCTTGATGCCTCCTCCTCCTTCAGCTTTTCTTTCAGCTTGCTCAGTTCCTCCTTCAGGGAGTCGATTTCTTGGTGAGCCTTGGCAGCTATCTTGACTGCGCCGTCGAGCTTCGAGGAAGAGGATTCAACTTCCTTCTGCAGTCGAGCCTTGTTTGCCTCCAGAGAAGTAAACTGGGAAGCGAAGGCCTCCAAAGAGGAAATAACACCTCGTAGATCCTTAAGGGAAAAAAAGGATGTTTTACAAAGAATCGTTAGACAAGGCACATTTCAAACGATTTGCGTTGTATTCGAAAGGGACTTACAGAAGCAGGAGTTGTGGTAATAGAAGGAACATCTTTCCCCTTGGAAAGTGAAGAAGCAGTCGATGCCTGGGCCGCGGGGGCTGCCTTAGGAGCCGAAGCTTCGGAAGCCGCAGCAACCGGCGGAGCAGCGCCAGTTTTGGCCTTCTTAGACGGAGGCTCAGTGACACCTTCTTCACTACAAAAAGGAAATCATCAACAGGAGTTATGAAAAGAATGCGAGGAATAAAGGGACAAGCTATGGCATCGAGGAAGAAGGTGCTTACATGTTGAAGAGATCGTCTTCGTCGGCAAAGCCGCCGGTTGATCTCTTCACAGGCGAAGCCCTGGTCGCCTCCACAGCTGCATTAACAAAGGCACCACGATCAGCGTCATCATTACACACTGATCCCTCTGTGTCGCAAGCATCGTCGGCTGAAGGAGGAAGATCGGTGTGAACAGTTTCGGAATCTATCGGATCATCATGTTCGCTCTGTGGGCCTGTGTGCTCGACAGTAGGAAAATCAAGAGGAACTGAGGATCCTTTTCCCTCAGAAGTATCATTTGGTGAATCATGCAAGTTTCCAGAGGCCATGGGGGCCTGTCGAAAAGAAGAACGAATAAGACTAATAGCAATCATATTAGCTAAGTGGAAATAGCATAGTGAGAACATCAAAAGGAAAGTTACCTCTGGTGGCGGATGATCAGCATCGAGAGGAGTGTAAGAAGATATCAAAGGGATCGAGTCTTCCTGGCTAAAGGAAGTAAGACGACGGACTTCGTCAAGCAGCTCCTTTTCCGACAGTTCGGCAGCATTAATCCTGGTTTCATCCTTTGGACCTGAATACAACCACATCGGGCGAACTCTGGCCATGACTGGTTGAACTCGACGTTTCAAGAACACCGCTGCCACCTCTGTGCCGACCATAGTTTGGCCGTCGGCCTCTTTGATTTGAAGAAATTTGGCAAATAATTCATCGGCTGATACTCTTTCGTCGGGTGAGAGGATGTTCTTCCAGGAATTCTTGGGCTTGGCTTCGAAGACGTCGGCAAAGCAAGGAAGCTGGGATTCGGGTGACAGGGAATCGTTGACGTAAAACCATTTCAGTCTCCACCCTTGCACAGATTCTCTCATTGGGAAATTGAAGTAATTAACCTCCGAACGGGCTACAAACCCCACTCCTCCAGTGACAAAGGATCCATTACTACTGTTGTATCTCTTCACATAGAAGATCTTTTTCCACAACCCAGAGTGAGGTTTGATGCCCAGAAATGCCTCGCAAAGGGTGATGAACACAGCAACGTGGAGGATTGAGTTGGGAGTGATTTGTCATAATTGGATGTCGTAAGTTCGCAAGAGATGGAGGAGGAATTCATGAGCGGGGAGCGAAAGATCTCGATATAGGAACGATAAGAACATCACGGTAAATCCAGTAGGGGGTTAGGCCGAGAAATCGCACCTGGAAAGATAACATTCCCCTCGTCGGAGGAGATTAATCCCAGGCTTCGGGATCTTTTCTCGTCACGCTTGGTGACGGTTGAAGCTATCTAATCACCGGGCTTGGCTACCGAACTTGGCGGCGCTGGCGGCGCCGGAGCTGGGGGAGGAGCGTTCGGGGCGCTCCCCTTCGGGAGATTCGAGGAAGATTTGGCGGCGACGCCTCCGCTAGTAGAACTGGCGGTGGCAGTAAGGCCCTTCTTCTTCACCATTGTGAGATCTGGGGAAGATCGGAAAAGCGGTGGTGGCAGCGCAGCAGTAGCGAAAGAAGGAACAAGGAGGAGGACGAGAAGATGCTACGGAAAATGTGGAAGAAGATTAGGGATTTTTCGCCCTTTGCAGATTTTAAGGAGAACTTGGGAGCTGTGTGGGCACGTGTCATTGCTACCGGTTCATTCAGTGGATCTTTTCTATTAAAAATTGCAAAAATCGAGGAGACGCCTTGGTGACTGTGCGAAAAGGGCCAGACAAAGAAAGAGTAGGCCCAGTAGGTTACGTCCTATCAGTCAGAATCAGGATATCAGTAAAGCGTCATCAATGATGTCATGAAAAATGCTCAAAGCATTCGAAGAAATGAAAAAAGTATCGGATGATCAACTTGAGTCTACGCACGGATTGTCAGCATCCGCACCTAGCCTCGGGGGCTACTCCCATCGGGAGCGCTGGACGCGCACCCGAAAGAATGAAGACTCGAAGAAAAAAGGGCCTTGAAGGAAGGGATAATTGTTCGACTCTAGTGAACTGTGGACCCCGGTCCATTCTTTACATCTGAAATACAAATCTACTGCTATTGTTCTTTACTGTTCTTTGCAAACAATCATCATCCACACTATACATCTAATCCTTTGTTACAAGCAAGTCGGTGAGATTGACAACCTCGCTGTTTTGTTGGGGCAAAGTACTTTGGTTGTGTTGTGCAGGTTCCACGTTGGCGCCGGAATCTCTGGTGTTGCGCCGCACTACATCCCGCCGCCATCAACCTTCAACGTGCTTCTTGGCTCCTCCTGGTTCGATAAACCTTGGTTTATTTCTGAGGGAAAACTTGCTGTTGTGCGCATCATACCTTCCTCTTGGGGTTCCCAACGAACGTGTGAGTTACACGCCATCAAGCATTTTTTCTGGCGCCGTTGCCGGGGATCGAAGAAAAGCTACACCACAAAGATTTCTGACTCCCACGTCAACTACACGCCAGCAGCATATTTTCTGGCGCCGTTGCCGGGTAGATCAAGACACGCTGCAAGGGGAGTCTCCACAATCCAATCTCTTTACTTTGTTTTTGTCTTTCTTTATTTTATTTACTACTTTGTTTGCTGCATTATATCAAAACACAAAAAAATTAGTTGCTAGCTTTACTTTATTTACTGTCTTGCACTCTATATCAAAAACACAAAAAAATTAGTTACTTGCATTTTACTTTTGTTACCATGTCTAGTTCTGCACTTGTTACTTCTTCACCTGAGGAATTAGTCTTCACTTTTAAACAAGGGGATGAGGAGAGTTTTAAACATGCTTGGTCCCGAATTTTTACTTCTTATCGTAAAACTGAACCTCAAATGACTCTAAGTTTGCTCCTTAGTAATTTTTATTTTGGTCTTATGATTCGCTATAGATATGCCTTGGATGCTGTAGTGGGAGGAGATTTCCTTCATTGCAATGGGGATCAAGCTTTTAATGCCATAAAGAAGTTGGTTGCATCATATGATTCAGCTAATAACTTTGATTCAGCCCTTATTAGCATTTATAATAGATTAAACACTCTTGAGACAAGTGCATCTCGCTTGAATGAAAATTATGGATATGTTCGTGACCGTCTTGATCAAGTTTTAATGAACTCTGAACCTTCATTATGGGATCCTACTATTAAAATTGCTATTGGTGACCAAACTCCTCATGCTAATTGCGATATTATGTCTGAATTTTGCTTAATGCCTAAGAGTATTCATGAATCTTTGAAACTTTGGGGATTTGCTGAAGGGGGAGAAGGAATAACTCTTATTGATAACTCTGTTATAATTCCTAAAGGAATAGCTGCGGGTGTGCATACAACCATTCTTGGGAGAACAATATCCATTGATTATCTTGTTATTGAATGTGCAGTAACAGGACAAATCACACTCGGAAGATCCCTGCTGAAACTATTGGGAGCAGTCATAGACATGGGAGAAGGCACCCTAAAATTCACCTCTACACCCGGGGGTAGACATATATTCCCTAAGCCAAAGGGTAAGAAAAAGAACAAGAAAGGTAAGGGTAAAGCCCAAGGTAATGCCGATGTTCCACCTCTTGATAATACTTGATACACACTTTCTGCGCCTAGCTGAAAGGCGTTAAAGAAAAGCGCTTATGGGAGACAACCCATGTTTTTACTACAGTATTTTTGTTTTATATTTGAGTCTTGGAAGTTGTTTACTACTGTAGCAACCTCTCCTTATCTTAGTTTTGTGCATTGTTGTGTCAAGTAAAGTCGTTGATAGTAAGGTTCATACTAGATTTGGATTACTGCGCAATGAATAGATTTCTTTACTGTCACGAATTTCGACCTGCCTCTCTGTAGGTAGCTCAGAAAAATATGCCAATTTACGTGTGTGATCCTCAGATATGTACGCAACTTTCATTCAATTTGAGCATTTTCATTTGAGCAAGTCTGGTGCCTCAATTAAATCCATCTTTACGGACTGTTCTGTTTTGACAGATTCTGCCTTTTATTTCGCATTGCCTCTTTTGCTATGTTGGATGAATTTCTTTGATCCATTAATGTCCAAGTAGCTCTATGAAATGTCCAGAAGTGTTAAGAATGATTGTGTCACCTCTGAACATGTTAATTTTTATTGTACACTAACCCTCTAATGAGTTGTTTCGAGTTTGGTGTGGAGGAAGTTTTCAAGGATCAAGAGAGGGAAATGATGCAATATGATCAAGGAGAGTGAAAGCTCTAAGCTTGGGGATGCCCCGGTGGTTCACCCCTTCATATTTTAAGAAGACTCAAGCGTCTAAGCTTGGGGATGCCCAAGGCATCCCCTTCTTCATCGACAACATTATCAGGTTCCTCCCCTGAAACTATATTTTTTATTCCATCACATCTTATGTACTTTGCTTGGAGCGTCGGTTTGTTTTTGTTTGAATAAAATGGATCCTAGCATTCATTGTGTGGGAGAGAGACACGCTCCGTTGTTGCATATGGACAAATATGTCCTTAGGCTTTACTCATAGTATTCATGGCGAAGGTTGAATCTTCTTCGTTAAATTGTTATATGGTTGGAATCGGGAAATGCTACATGTAGTAATTCTAAAATGTCTTGAATAATTTGATACTTGGCAATTGTTGTGCTCATGTTTAAGCTCTTGCATCATATACTTTGCACCTATTAATGAAGAAACACCTAGAGCTTGCTAAATTTGGTTTGCATATTTGGTCTCTCTAAAGTCTAGATAATTTCTAATATTGAGTTTTGAACAACAAGGAAGACGGTGTAGAGTCTTATAATGTTTACAATATGTCTTTTATGTGAGTTTTGCTGCACCGGTTCATCCTTGTGTTTGTTTCAAATAACCTTGCTAGCCTAAACCTTGTATCGAGAGGGAATACTTCTCATGCATCCAAAATCCTTGAGCCAACCACTATGCCATTTGTGTCCACCATACCTACCTACTACATGGTATTTCTCTGCCATTCCAAAGTAAATTGCTTGAGTGCTACCTTTAAAATTTCCATCATTCGCCTTTACAATATATAGCTCATGGGACAAATAGCTTAAAAATTATTGTGGTATTGAATATGTACTTATGCACTTTATCTCTTATTAAGTTGCTTGTTGTGCGATAACCATGCTTCTGGGGACGCCATCAACTACTCTTTGCTGAATATCATGTGAGTTGCTATGCATGTCCGTCTTGTCCGAAGTAAGGGAGATCTACCACTTTAATGGTTAGAGCATGCATATTGTTAGAGAAGAACATTGGGCCGCTAACTAAAGCCATGAATCATGGTGGAAGTTTCAGTTTTGTACATATATCCTCAATCTCATATGAGAACACTAATTGTTGCTACATGCTTATGCATTAAAGAGGAGTCCATTATCTGTTGTCCATGTTGTCCCGGTATGGATGTCTAAGTTGAGAATAATCAAAAGCGAGAAATCCAAAATGCGAGCTTTCTCCTTAGACCTTTGTACAGGCGGCATGGAGGTACCCCTTTGTGACACTTGGTTAAAACATGTGTATTGCGATGATCTCGGTAGTCCAAGCTAATTAGGACAAGGTGCGTGCACTATTAGTATACTATGCATGAGGCTTGCAACTTGTAAGATATAATTTACATGATACATATGCTTTATTACTACCGTTGACAAAATTGTTTTATGTTTTCAAAATAAAAGCTCTAGCACAAATATAGCAGTCGATGCTTTTCCTCTGCGAAGGATCATTCTTTTACTTTTATGTTGAGTCAGTTCACCTATTTCTCTCCACCTCAAGAAGCAAACACTTGTGTGAATGTGCATTGATTCCTACATACTTGCATATTGCACTTGTTATATTACTCTATGTTGACATTATCCATGAGATATACATGTTATAAGTTGAAAGCAACCGCTGAAACTTAATCTTCCTTTGTGTTGCTTCAATACCTTTACTTTTATTTATTGCTTTATGAGTTAACTCTTATGCAAGACTTATTGATGCTTGTCTTTAAGTGCTATTCATGAAAAGTCTTTGCTTTATGATTCAGTTGTTTACTCATGGCATTACCATTGTTTTGATCGCTGCATTCATTACATATGTTTACAATAGTATGATCAAGGTTATGATGACATGTCACTCAGAAATTATCCGTGTTATCGTTTACCTGCTCGGGACGAGCGAGAACTAAGCTTGGGGATGCTGATACGTCTCCGACGTATCGATAATTTCTTATGTTCCATGCCACATTATTGATGATATCTACATGTTTTATACACATTATATGTTGTATTTATGCATTTTCCGGCACTAACCTATTAACGAGATACCGAAGAGCCGATTCTTGTTTTCTGCTGTTTTTGGTTTCAGAAATCCTACAAAGGAAATATTCTCGGAATTGGACGAAATCAACGCCCGGGGTCCTATTTTTTGCACGAAGCTTCCCGGAAGACCGAGGGGAAAGGAAGTGGGGCCACGAGGCGCCGCCACGGCAGGGCGGCGCGGCCCGAGTCTTGGCCGCGCGGCCCTGGCGTGTGGGGCCCTCGTGTGGCCCCCCGCGTTGCCCTTCCGCCTACTTAAAGCCTTCGTCGCGAAAACCCCAGTACCGAGAGCCACGATACGAGAAAACATACTGAGACGCCGCCGCCGCCAATCCCATCTCGGGGGATTCAGGAGATCGCCTCCGGCACCTCGCCGGAGAGGGGAATCATCTCCCGGAGGACTCTTCACCGCCATGGTCGCCTCCGGAGTGATGAGTGAGTAGTTCACCCCTGGACTATGGGTCCATAGCAGTAGCTAGATGGTTGTCTTCTCCTCATGTGCTTCATTGTCGGATCTTGTGAGCTGCCTAGCATGATCAAGATCATCTATCTGTAATTCTATATGTTGTGTTTGTCGGGATCCGATGGATAGAGAATACTATGTTATGTTGATTATCAATCTATTACCTATGTGTTGTTTATGATCTTGCATGCTCTCCGTTATTAGTAGAGGCTCGGCCAAGTTTTTGCTCTTAACTCCAAGAGGGAGTATTTATGCTCGATAGTGGGTTCATGCCTCCATTATATCCGGGACGGTGACGAGAAAGTTCTAAGGTTGTGGATGTGCTGTTGCCACTAGGGATAAAACATTGATGCTATGTCCGAGGATGTAGTTATTGATTACATTACGCACCATACTTAATGCAATTGTCTCGTTGTTTTGCAACTTAATACTGGAAGGGGTTCGGATGATAACTTCGAAGGTGGACTTTTTAGGCATAGATGCATGCTGGATAGCGGTCTATGTACTTTGTCGTAATGCCCAATTAAATCTCACAATATTCATCATATCATGTATGTGCATTGTCATGCCCTCTCTATTTGTCAATTGCATGACTGTAATTTGTTCACCCAACATGCTATTTATCTTATGGGAGAGACACCTCTAGTGAACTGTGGACAGCGGTCCATTCTTTACATCTGAAATACAAATCTGCTGCTATTGTTCTTTACTGTTCTTTGCAAACAATCATCATCCACACTATACATCTAATCCTTTGTTACAGCAAGCCGGTGAGATTGACAACCTCGCTGTTTCGTTGGGGCAAAGTACTTTGGTTGTGTTGTGCAGGTTCCGCGTTGGCGCCGGAATCTCTGGTGTTGTCCCGCACTACATCCCGCCGCCATCAACCTTCAACGTGCTTCTTGGCTCCTCCTGGTTCGATAAACCTTGGTTTCTTTCTGAGGGAAAACTTGCTGCTGTGCGCATCATACCTTCCTCTTGGGGTTCCCAACGAACGTGTGAGTTACACGCCATCAAGCATTTTTTCTGGCGCCGTTGCCGGGGATCGAAGAAAAGCTACACCACAAAGATTTCTGACTCCCACGACAACTACACGCCAGCAATGACCCACGAAGACTCGCGGAAAAACTTCGGCAGAGCAAAATGTTCGAGTGGTACAACTTGAGTCTACGCACGGATTGCAAGCATCCGTACCTAGACTCGGGGGCTACTCCCATCGGGAGCGCTGACGCGCACCCAACAGAAGAAGATGATGCAGATTCAAGAAGAACAAGAACGGTCAAGGAGAAGAACATTGGTGGAAGCATGCTTTAGTCTCTACCCGAACTACCTTCGGCTAGACACTCGGGGGCTACTGACGTGGGCATTACCCTTCGGGTAACCAATGTTGCCCTATCCGGTATTCCCTAGTTGGAGGCCCATGAAGACACTCGACGGCAAGATGGGCCACTAGGGCGGTGCAACGGAAGATTCCTTGAAGTACAAGACGCGGAAGGAGCCGAATAAGGAAAGTCTAGAGATAGATCTACTGTAAACCTAGTCGTACCCGATTAAGCCTCTTGAGACCTGGCCTCCTATATAAAGGCCAGGAGAGGGGCTGTCGAGGGGGACAATCAATCTTAGCGATCTTAGCCAGCAGAAGCTTAAAGCTAGGTCACCTTAGCGCTTAGCCAACTCGACGAGATCTCAGCCGAACTATTCGGCACCCCATTGTAACCCATTATCATCATAATCAAGGATAGACAGGCAGGACGTAAGGGTTTTACCCAATCGAGGGCCCCGAACCTGGGTAAATCGCTCTCCCCGCTTGTCTGTGAACCGATGTCTCGTGTCAGCTTGCAGGATTCCATCAACCCTAAGCCCCTATCGGAGGGCATTGCCGAGGAGCACCCTCGACACCCGGTGTCGGCGCGGCGCGCCGCCTCGAGGAGCTCGTTCTCCGGATGAAGACGAAACAACATCGCGTGGTGGAGAGAGCTTCTTCTCTGTTCTGCCTATTTGTTTCCCCAAATCGGATGCAGGAGGAGGCCAGAATCAGATGGGTGAGCAGGCCAAATCGGAGGAGGCCAAAATCAGATGCGAGTTTCTCAATCGACGCCATGGATTGGAACGCTGCGATTTGGAGATGATGCGAGGCGAAGGAAGGATTTGGAGAGGCAGTGCGGCAGGGCGTGGTGGATTCGGCCGCGGACGATGTTTAAAGGTTGTTAGTTGATCCAACGGTGCTGATATGCATCTAACGGTAACGAACGCATGCTCACGTACCCCCTGAACACCAAATCCACTCTCAGATCTAGAAGCCATAGAAGAAATTGCTTCCCCACCTCTGAACAGTGGCATAGGAAATCCTAGATATAGAAGGAGTCGATGATGAAGGATCCTATTGGTAGCAAAGATCCACTAAGATATGGTTGATGCAAGGGGATAATAACACTGCATTTTTCCACAGAGTGGCTAATGGTGAAAAACGAAGGAGAACAATATGTCCCCGAACAATGGACATGATGTATACAGGGTACTCCTGAACTCGTAAATCATGTAACAACATTTTATAAGCAACTCTTTTGGTCCAGCTCGTGATGCAAATGTCAGACTCAGAATGAAATTTGGGAAAAAGATGGGATATTAAATGATGAGGATATACAAAACTTAAGACATGCCCTTCAGTAAAGAAGAAATACAAAATGCTATTGATCAGATGAAAACAAAGTTGCCGGCCAAGATGGATTTTCTGCAAAATTCTTTTAATCTTGATGAGACATTATCAAGTTTGATATGTTGAATATGTTCAATGATTTCCACAGTCATAAAAGCAGCTTGGAAACGATCAATTATGGAATTATTACTCTTATCTCAAAGAGTGATGATGTCGATATTAATTATATAGAAATTCAGGACCATTTGTCTTTTGTTGGTGCTTTAAAAAAAATCCAAAGCAATGACATCCTGCACGGTGGTGGACATCCTGCTGGAGGGGGCACGGTGATGCTCTCCCCTACTTCGGCGTTGCAAGCTAGTTAGGACCCGGCTTTCCTACTTCATTAACAAATTATATGTTCTTTCTAGCCCTCTTATGACACATATTTTTAGAATGTGATCATTGAAAGCTCGTCCTTTCCTAAGTTAGGACTAGAATATAGGGATGACGTTTTAGCTCATAGGTGTATCTACATCTATTAAAAATAAATTTTAAATCAATTTCAAAATGTTAATAATTCTTTGGTGTGCATCCGGACATCCTATGTTTGAGTACAAAAGTTTTGCAGGAAAAAACATTTATGTAGCCTATGTAAAAAAAGATAAATAGTAGTAAATGATTCGTAATAAACTTTTTCGGGGCACAAGAAATTGTTTGTTTTGCACATGCCACGAAAATTTCAGACATTTTGAAATATGTTTTTTGGCAATAGGTGCATCTACACCCATGAGCAAAAATGGATTTCCGGAGAATATAGCAAAATCAATAGATATTTGTTCAAGCATTATCATGAGCACGTTTTTTTACAACTAATTGCTCATGCACCCATGTTTCCAAAAAATACTATATCATGCACACTTCAAATTTACCCTAAAGTTCGATCAGTTTTGACCTAAAGAACAGAAAATATATGGATTGGTAGTGCTCCTGGTATGTTATATATAGCATTCACATGATTTTAATTTGTATTTTCTGTACATATGAAAAGAAACCGTACTATTTTATGAGTTTGTACATATCAAAAGAAAAGATATGGATTTACAGTGCTCTTGTATGTGCTACACTCATATGCCAGACTGACACTAGCATTACACGTTTCCCTGGGCTGCGAACGTAGCACATGCGACCTGACTAATAGTACCTGGGTTGATTCTGAACGTACATACTACCTGGAGATGGAGCGATGAGGGACAAAAACTGGAGCGCGTGACGTCGGCGCGCGGCTGGCACTGGCAAGCTCGCCGCGGCGTTATCCAAAATAGGCCTCCCCGTCGCCTCGCCACTGCAGTCGCCCGATGGACTGCGCCGCAGCTAGCTGGCTGACGGCCGGCGTGACGTGCGTTCTGGTACCAGAAACTGGCAGTGGCAGCTTAGCTAGTCAGAGTAGCGAGCTAGCACACAACGGGGAGCCACCGCGCGGCTCGTCTCCCGGCGCCGGCGGCAATGATGCCTTGCCGCCGGGGCCCCTGTGTTGTGTGCAGGCGGAGCGGCGTGGCCGATTTGATGCAACTGAGACTCGCGTCGCTCTCGGATGGGACGTGCAAACTCGAGTGCGCCCGCCCGTTTCTTGCTGCAACTGCATGCCACCCGGACGTACGTACTGCAAAGTTATTTACAGCTTTGTCTCCTACCCGCGACTGGCACCTTGTCTTATCTAGCGCCCGCCCGAGCCATCCACTAATCTTCATCTCGGACAAGAGAAAGAATCCAAGATGCAAAACTTGGAACGTCCGGAAATCTATCAACAACGAGGGCACGCTTGGATCCTTCATCTTAACATCTCCGCAAGTCTTTCGGTCTAAAACCCTCAAGAATACATCTTGCTTTAGCAAGGCAACAAACCTCACAAATAACTCTTCAAGATGATGTGCCGGATTCTATTGTTTGGAAGTTCACTAGGAACGGGATATACTTTTGCTCGCTGACCTACAAGACGCAATTTGCGGAAACTATTCGCTTTTCCATGGAGGTAGTTGTTTGCAAGGTTTGGGCGCCCCCTAAATGCAAGCAGTTCTCTTGGCTTATAATCCAAACCTAGTTTGGATGGCAGACCACCTCGAGAGGCGGGGATGGCCTTATGGAAGGGTTTGCTCCAATGTCGTTGCCATGACGAATCGGCGGCCCATCTTCTATTCAAATACCGCTTCTACGTTCACGTTTAGAATATAGTTAAGGATTGGCTTCACATCCACGACTCCCCCCTCCTTTTTTTTTGGAGTGGGTTTGATAGTGTGGAGCGTTGGTGGATCTCCATGGTCTTTGCTCATGGCGGGAGAAGGAAGGTTATGGCCTCCCTCCTCATGCTAGTCACTTGGGAGATTTGGAATGAGACAAATGCGAGAACCTTCAAAAACGTGAGCACCATGCCAACCATGATCTCGATAGAATCAAGTCGGAAGGTAGAACATGGGTTATAGCCGGTGAGAAGCATTTGGGTCTTTTGATTGAGGAAGGGTAAACTTTATCCTTGGTGTGCTTGTAACACTAAAACTTGTTTCAATGACTTTGCCTTATTAATGAATTAAGGCAAATCTTTTGCCTTCCTTTCAAAAAAGAATCCAATAACAGATTCAAAATGCTTTGGTTCACAACTTGGAGAATGTTGCACTATGCATTGTGTCAAGTTTGTTATGACATGCAACGATATGCACATGTTCCCGGATTTACTACTCATATGCTACAGCTGGGGAGCGATCTTGCTGCAGTTCCAACAAGATCTGAGTGTTCCTTTCTGCTCATGAACTTGACACTCTTCACACATACCTTACCTTATGGCTTTCGTCGTTCACCTTCATTGACGAAACATTAATGGATCTTCCAACAATGGTAAGGTGCGCCACGGTCATCTTGGTCATCATCTTCAAAATCATCATAGGAATCACACGAAGATCCTCTCCATCAAGGATTGGGACTTCGATACACGCGGCCATCATCATCGTGGGGAGAAGCTTCATCATCACGTGGTGGCTACATCAATATCAGTGTTTGTGCTACTACTGGCGCTAGGTACCTCAAGTGTAGATTCAATCTGCAACTATGAACAGGAAGGAGGCAACGTGAAAGTATATATATGAGGGGTTAGGACGTCAGGAGTCACAGGTTTGAAGAGATCAGATCCGCATAAAAACTAATCTTAACAAATATGGAAGGAGGTAATCTGTTTTAATCCCACCATGAAACATAACGACTGGTGGTACGATCGGTGTGGCCATACCCTGCGCCCGTAAAATATCCCAGACAAGATGTTTCCTTATAAATAGATATTGCCAAGTTTTGACTCTCCTCTTACGGGCGGGTGTGCTCGTACCGTCCTTGAGCATCCGACTTTAGTTTAACTATTTTTTCAGGATAACAAACGAAAAAAAGGAAAGACAAAACTTACAGAAGGTTTAACGGGTTGTAATACGGGTATGCTGCTTGTACCACTCAACCGTACCGGAATCATTGACAATGTCCTCCTGTCTTCAGAAGTTTTAACGACTTGTGGTACGATTGGGGTCGACCGTACGGCCGCACCGTACCATTTTCTCTCCGAATGATCAGAATTTAACGTAACTTTTAACGGGCACTAGTACGGTCGGTACGACTGTATCGTGCGACTGTACTAACTTCAGAAAAATCCCATTTTCATCATAAAAACGCGAGGAAAGCAAAAAAAAAAGGATTGTATCTTAAAAAAACTCAAAGTAACTTTATTCTTGTGAAGCTAAATCATATTCTACTATTGGGAGATGTCCGATGGACGGTTTTCATCCCCAAGCTTATCATTGTTCATCTCCTTTGGCATTAAAACAATATCTTCTGCAAGGCTACGAAGAGTATTATATATCCAGTACCTTAGTGAGTTTTCAGAACATGTCATCTCCGAAGGAATACATATTTGCATTGTCTCTTGCTTCTTGTCATCGAAGTTTATTTCTAGTATCTTTCGTTACTCCTCTCCTTCGTCTTCATGAGTTATTTCCACCATCTGCAGTTCAAAATTCTTGCAAGAGAAAAATCCAACGAATCAACCTAGGCTTAACATTTTTTTCATGTTTTTATTTCTTTTAAGCATTGTAAATCTGTATGAACTTTCACTTTTGACATTGGGAAGTAAGATCTAAACTTATCACATCCATAGACTATAAATAATAGTTCGTTTTTGTCCATAGGGTAGTTTCTTTGAGCTCCATTCAAAGTCTTACTTGCAAAGTGAATAATATTAAAAACACTACCATCATATTGGCCTAAAGTTAAACCTATGGAATTATGACTAGTTTCTCATATCATCTCAAAAGGTTCATCACACTTTCGAGGTTTCATTATGGATGCATCAACCAGAGCTTGCATGAGATGATTAAAATCTACCATGCATTTATCATTGAACTTAAAGTGAATCCTGTTTTTCTATAAGAGCTTAGTTAAAGGAATTGCAACTTGCAAACCTGCATGATCAAGGAAACTTCTTATTCCCTTCACAACGTGAGGCGGTGGTAGTCGTTCAATGGTTTCTTTTTTGGCTCTATCAACTTCTATTCATCTTCCTGACACTTCATGTCCAAGCAATATACCTTCTTTGACCATGAAGTGTCATTTTCCCAGCTTAAAACAAGATTAGTATCTTCGCACCTCTGCAAAACCTTATCAAGATTGTTAAAAAATTATAAAGTTAAAGAGGTTCCATGGATGGAACTATTATTTGATAGAAGTCCTGCGTCTTTGAGAAGTGGTTGGAGTATTACACAACCCAAAAGGCATACGGCAATAATCATACAATCAAAAAGGACAAGTAAAAGTAGTCTTAAGTTGATCATTAGGATGAACTATTATTTGATAGAACCCAGAGTAGCCATCCAAATAATAAAAAGGAGAATGATTTGCTAGTCTCTCTAAGGTTTGATCTATAAAAGGTATATGATATTCTAGTTTCTTTATGCAATTTTCTAAATTCATACACATTATATATCCTACAATTGGTCTAATAGGAACCAATTCTTGATTTTCATTTGGTTAAACAAGAAATCCTCCTTTCTTAGGAACATGATATACTGGACTAACCTAATCAATTTCTTTCACAAGGTAGATAATAACATCATCTAACAAGCGTAATATTCACTTAGTGGCTATATTGGGCCTTATTCCATTAAGATCAGATAATGAATACCCAAATGTCTTGTGGTGCTTTCTCAAGATAGCCATGAGTTTGATTCTCTTCTTGTAAAAGGTCAGTTTTACTACTAATAATTGGATATTTATTTTCATCATCAAAAAATGCATACCTTAATACATCTGGTAGGGGTTTGAGTTCTAGTGGTGGAACTTCTTCATCTCTATTCCTTTGTAGTTCTTCATACTCTTCATTCACAGGAGGTTCTATTCTAGGTACTAAGTCAAGGTACTCATTTAATTCTTCTTTCTCCAGATTTTCAATAATACCCTCTTCATGCTCTAGGGTTCCCTCCATATCATCGATCGGGGTACCATAGAATATATCAGCTAGATCAATGATAGTTATACCTTCTTGATCTTCAAGGTCCACATAGTAAGGTTTCTCTCTAAATTTGGAGAAGTGGAATTTCACTTACTCTTCCCCAAACTTAGGAGATCTCTTCTTTGCAACCAATTTTAGCATTCACATGGTTTAAAATGCTCTTCCATAAATAAAAGGACAAATAGGATCATGTGGCATATCTATAACAATGAACTCAATGGGAAAAGTGTACGTACCAAAATTTAATTAAACATTCTTAATTATTCCTAGAGGTACGCTAAGATATATATCTGCCAGTGCTGAATAGTAATAGTTGTGGCACAAAGAACGGATGGTGCTATATCCTCTAAAATCTCATGGTATAGAAGGTATTAGAAATAACATTTATAGCAGGCACTAGATCACATAAACTGTAATAAGAGAGTCCATTATACGAAAATGTCAATAAGGGCTTACCAAACTCCTTGATAATAGGTTTGGAAGTGTCTTCTTCATTTTTTACTATTTTGCACTGTTCAAAAAATCGTCCGTTCAATGATTAATCGGCTGAGTGATCGCTACTTGATGGTTACCGATTAGCCAATAAACTCATTTATCACCCGATTAACTCATTTATCGCCTGATTTGCATACTAATCACTAATCGACAGCCGGCCGAGTTGACACCGATAAGCGATTTCCTCAATATTACTGTTTTGCAATTTTGGAACATGTGTTCCTCTAGACTTTTTACTTCTTCAATGATTTAAAGTTCCTTGGGTGCTTCTTCAACTATCTGAAGAGCGATTGTTTCTTCTTCATCTACTTTTGCGCAATGCTTGGCTTCATATGCCATTCATGCATTATTTTGGTCTTACGGCAGGGAAGAGGATCCTCAATGTAAGCATAATCTGTTTTACTCTTTGGAGGTGTCTTTTCAGTGGTTTTACCGTACCTAATCCACCCTTTCTTAGGTGCTTTGATTTGCTTTGCAATAGCTTGTAAGACATGCAAGAAAATATCGGTATCCACATGGTGTTTTTCAGCAAGTTCATATACTTGTCATGTTGCTACAAAAGCTTTAATGCAATCGTGTTCAGTTTTAATTCCTTCTTTATCTCCTAGAACAGAAGACCAAGTTTCCCTATTGTTACAGAATTGTATCTAGTAATTTCCATGCCTCAGTGATAGTGAAATATAGTAAAGGTCCTCTAGAGGCCATACCTATTTCATTTTTATTTGTGTCACTTTGTCCTCCATTGAAAACATATAAAACATACCAATTAGGTAGACCATGACGGGGACATTTATTAAGAAAATCTTTATATCTCACATTACATATTAGAGGACTTTCACCGGATCTATTTTTGAAATAAGCAATAGAATGTCTTGCTCTATGAGTTTTAGTCATAGGATGATAATAATACAAGAATGCTCGTGATAAATTCTTCCAAGTGCCTATAGATTATGTGGACAAAGTTTTATACCAAGAGAGTGCCTTTTTGAAAGTGTATGATTGAATAACTTCAATTCATATCATCATAAGAGAAGCCTTTTAATTTAAAGGTCTCACAAATATTGTTAAAGTAATTAAAGTGTGCATACATGTCGTTTGTATCATCTTCTCCTGCAAATATTTTCTAGTACGTAGTCTGGAATAAATAAGGGTTAACCTCATATTCATCAGTTTTTACCTTCGGATGTGCGCACAAATGAGCTATACTGAATCGATATATGAAGTCCTCAAAGTTGCGGGTTTAGGGTGATTCCCAAACACAGCTATGGTGTTTGCCTAGAACCTGCAAACAACTAAGCGCAAGTAGTGAAATTAAATAACTTGAAATAAAAACCAAAAGCGCTAACCTCCCCGGTAAGGATGTCAGAAAATAGCTGTTGATGTCTGCATGGTTGCAAATCACGTGTAGCTAGTTTTCAAATGTAAGAGTATCAAATCCACGGTGGAGCTGATTGGTAATGATTTTTTTTTGCTTTTTATTACCTTCACTTAAAGGTACCTACAAGTTGTCTTTAAATCTAAACCAAGTTTAATAAAAGTAATTATTGTTGACAAATTGTGAAAAAGTAAAAAAGTAAACTAAAGTAAACGAGATAGTGCAATTGGTAGTAAAGTAACTGGAACTCAAAAGGGGTAAAGCTTTCTCTGGAAGTTGCAGATCAGCCACAAGTAGTGAAATAAAATAACTTCAAACAAAAACCAACAGCTCTAAGCTCCCCGGTAAGGACGCCCGAAAGGATCTTTTGATGTATGCAAGGTTGCAAATGGCGTGTAGCTAGTTTTCAAAAGGAAGAGTATCGAATCCACAATGGAGATGATTGGTAATGATTTTATTGTTTCTTATTACCTTCACTTAAATGTACCTTTCAAGTTTTATTTGAATTCAAAAAAAGTTTAATAAAAGTAACTGTAGCTGAGAAGTTGTGAACAAAGTAATAAATAAACTAAAGTAAACGAGATAGTGCTATTAGTACTTGATACGTCGTAAACGTATCTATAATTTTTGATGCTCCATGCTTGTTTTACACCAATTCATATATGTTTTCCTCATACTTAGTTGCACTTTTATACAATTTTCGGCACTAACCTATTAACAAGATGCCACAGTGACAGTTCTCTGTTTTCTGTTGTTTTGTATTTCAAAAAAGTTGTACAGGAAATATTCTCGGAATTGGACAAAATAAAATCCGAAGTCAATATTTTTCCGTAATGAAGACAGAGTCCAGAGGGGGGTCGAAGAGAGGCAGTAGGGCGGCCGCGCCAGCCCTAGGCACGGCCTGGCCCTGGCCCGCGCCTAGTGGTGGTTATTGGAGATATGCCCGAGAGGTAATAATAAAGTAGTTATTGTTATATCTTAGTGTTCATGATAAATGTTTACACCTCACGCTATAATTGTATTAACCGGAAACATTAATACATGTGTGTTGTGTAAGCAACCAGAGTCCCTAGTAAGCCTCTCGTTTAACTAGCTTGTTGATTAACAGATGATCATGGTTTCCTGATCATGAACATTGGATGTTATTAATAACAAGATCATATCATTAGGTGAATGATGTGATGGAAACACCCATAGTAAGCATAGCATAAGATCAAGTCATTAAGTTCAACTTGCTATAAGCTTTCGATACATAGTAACCTAGTCCTTCGACCATGAGATCATGTAAATCACTCATGCCGGATGGGTACTTTGATTACATCAAACGCCACTGCGTAAATGGGTGGTTATAAAGATGGGATTAAGTATTCGGAAAGTATGAGTTGAGGCATATGGATCAAGAGTGGGATTTGTCCATCCCGATGACGGATAGATATACTATGTGCCCTCTCAGTGGAATGTCGTCTAATTAGCCTACAAGCATGTGACAAAGTCACAAGAGATGACATACCACGGTACGAGTAAAGAGTACTTGTCGGTAACAAGGTTGAACTAGGTATGGAGATACCGATGATCGAACCTCGGACAAGTAAAGTATCGCGTGACAAAGGGAATCGGTATCGTATGTTAATGGTTCAATCGATCACTGAGTTATCGTTGAGTGTGTGGGAGCCATTATGGATCTCCAGGTCTTGCTATTGGTTATTGATCGGAGAGGAGTATCGATCATGTCTGCATAGTTCACGAACCGTAGGGTGACGCGCTTAAGGTTCGATGTCGCATAAGTTTATTCAGAATATGAGATGGACACCGAAATTTGTTCGGAGTCTCGGATGGGATCAAGGACATCACGAGGAGGTCCGGAAAGGTCCGGAGTATAAGATTCATATAAGGGAAGTTGATTTCTAGGTTTCGGAAAAGTTCGGGATTTTTCCGGTGGAAGACCGGGAAGGTTCTAGAAGGTTCCTGGGGTCCACCATGGGGCCCACGACCTAGGGGGGCCAACATGGGCCGAGGGGTTGCATCCTAGCCCTAATGGGCCAGGGGGGCCAACAATACGCACGCTTCTATTCCTGTAGACAGTGTTGGGCCTCCAAGAGCAGAGGTTTGTAGAACAGCAGCAAGTTTCCCTTAAGTGAATCACCCAAGGTTTATCGAACTCAGGGAGGTAGAGGATAAAGATATCCCTCTCAAGCAACCCTGCAATCACGATACAAGAAGTCTCTTGTATCCCCAACACACCTAATACACTTGTCAGATGTATAGGTGCACTAGTTCGGCGAAGAGATAGTGAGATACAAGTAATATGGATGAATATGAGTGGTAATAACAATCTGAAATAAAGATGGCAGCGAGTAAACATGCAATAGAACAGTAAATACGGTGATTCGATATTCGGAAACAAGGCCTAGGGATCATACTTTCACTAGTGGACACTCTCAACATTGATCACATAACTGAATAAACAAATACTACTTTCTCTACACTCTCTTGTTGGATGACAAACACCATTCATTGTGTAGGGCTACAAGAGCTCCCTCAAGCCGGAGTTAACAAGCTCCACAACATTCGGTGTTCATATTTAAGTAACCTTAGAGTGCATAATAGACAATTGCAATTATACCGAGTACTAACATAGCATGCACACTGTCACCGTCAGGCTATGAAAGGGGGAATAGATCGCATCAATATACTTTAATAACATCACTAGAGTAGCACATAGATGATATTCAACTAGATCACAAAGCTCATGATCACATAAAGATCACACGAGAGAGAGAGATGAACCACATAGCTACGGTACAACCCTTAGCCTCGGGGGAGAACTACTCCCTCATCATCATAGGAGACAGCAGCGGTGATGAAGATGGCGGTGGTGTCGATGGAGATGCCTTCCGGGGGCAATTCCCCGTCCCGGCAGGGTGCCGGAACAGAGACTTTTGTCCCCCGAATCTTGGCTTCGCGATGGCGGCGGCTCTGGAATTTTTCTCGTATCGATCGTGGCTTTTCGGTATAGGGTTTTCGCGACGGAGACTTTATATAGGCGGAAGGGCAGCCTCGAGAGAGCCATAGGGTGGCCCCACCATAGCCCCCCCCCCCTTGGCCGCGCCGCCATGTGGGGTGGGGCCCCCAGGGCTCCCCTCTGGTCCCTCTCTGGCTCTCTGGAAGCTTCGGTGAAATATAAGATCGTGGGCGTTGATTTCGTCCAATTCCGAGAATATTTCCTTTGTAGGATTTCTGAAACCAAAAACAGCAGAAAACAGGAACTGGCACTTCGGCATCTTGTTAATAGGTTAGTTCCGGAAAATGCATATAAATGATGTAAAGTGTGTATAAAACATATGTGTATCATCATAAAAGTAGCATGGAACATAAGAAATTATAGATACGTTGGAGACGTATCAGCATCCCCAAGCTTAGTTCCTACTCGCCCTCGAGTAGGTAAACGATAACAAGGATAATTTCTGAAGTGACATGCTATCATAATCTTGATCAATACTATTGTAAAGCATATGAGATGAATGCAGCGATTCAAAGCAATGGTAAAGACAATGAATAAACAACTGAATCATATAGCAAAGACTTTTCATGAATAGTACTTTCAAGACAAGAATCAATAAGTCTTGCATAGGAGTTAACTCATAAAGCAATAAATTCAAAATAAAGGCATTGAAGCAACACAAAGGAAGATATAAGTTTCAGCAGTTGCTTTCAACTTTCAACATGCATATCTCATGGATAATTGTCAACACAAAGTAATATGATGAATGCAAATAAGCAAGTATGTAGGAATCAATGCACAGTTAACACAAGTGTTTGCTTCTAAGATAGAAAGAAATAGGTAAACTGACTCGACATAAAAGTAGAAGAATGGCCCTTCGCAGAGGGAAGCATGGATTACTATTTTTTGTGCTAGAGCTTTTATTTTGAAAACAAGAAACAATTTTGTCAACGGTAGTAATAAAGCATATGTGTTATGTATAAGATATCCTATAAGTTGCAAGCCTCATGCATAGATTACCAATAGTGCTCGCACCTTGTCCTAATTAGCTTGGATTTACATGGATTATCATTGCATAACATATGTTTCAACCAAGTGTCACAAAGGGGTACCTCTATGCCGCCTGTACAAAGGTCTAAGGAGAAGGATCGCATTTGATTTCTCGTTTTTGATTATTCTCAACTTAGACATCCATACTGGGACAACATAGACAACAGATAATGGACTCCTCTTTAATGCATAAGCATTCAACAACAGATAATATTCTCATAAGAGATTGAGGATTAATTGTCCAAACTGAAACTTCCACCATGATTCATGGCTTTAGTTAGCGGCACAATGTTCTTCTCTAACAATATGCATACTCAAACCATTTGATCATGATAAATCACCCTTACTTCAGACAAGACGAACATGCATAGCAACTCACATGATATTCAACAAAGGTGTAATAGTTGATGGCGTCCCCAGAAACATGGTTACTGCTCAACAAGCAACTTATTAAGAAATAAGATACATAAGTACATATTCTTTACCACAATAGTTTTTAAGGCTATTTTCCCATGAGCTATATATTGCAAAGACAATGAATGGAATTTTAAAGGTAGCACTCAAGTAATTTACTTTGGAATGGCGGAGAAATACCATGTAGTAGGTAGGTATGGTGGACACAAATGGCATAGTTTTTGGCTCAAGGATTTGGATGCACGAGAAGTAATCCCTCTCAATACAAGGCTTAGGCTAGCAAGGTTGTTTGAAGCAAACTCAACTATAAAACGGTACAGCAAAACTTACATAAGAACATATTGCAAGCATTATAAGACTCTACACTGTCTTCCTTGTTGTTCAAAACCCTCACCAGAAAATATCTAGACTTTAGAGAGACCAATCATGCAAACCAAATTTTAACAAGCTCTATGTAGCTCTTCATTAATAGGTGCAAAGTACATGATGCAAGAGCTTAAACATGATCTATTGAGCAAAACCATTGCCAAGTATCGAATTATTCAAGACCATATACCAATTACCACATGAAGCATTTCCTGTTTCCAACTAAATAGCAATGAACGAAGTAGTTTCAACCTTCGCCATGAACATTAAAAGTAAAGCTAAGAACACATGTGTTCATATGAATGAGCGGAGCGTGTCTCTCTCCCACACAAGCATGAATTTATTCAGAGAATGAAAATAACAAAACGAAAATAAAAGCACACAGACGCTCCAAGTAAAGCACATAAGATGTGACGGAATAAAAATATAGTTTCACTAGAGGTGACCTGATAAGTTGTCGATGAAGAAGGGATGCCTTGGGCATCCCCAAGCTTAGATGCTTGAGTCTTCTTAAAATATGCAGGGATGAACCACGGGGGCATCCCCAAGCTTAGACTTTTCACTCTTCTTGATCATATTGTATCATCCTCCTCTCTTGACCCTTGAAAACTTCCTCCACACCAAACTCAAAACAAACTCATTAGAGGGTTAGTGCATAATCAAAAATTCACATATTCAGAGGTGACATAATCATTCTTAACACTTCTGGACATTGCACAAAGCTACTGAAAGTTAATGGAACAAAGAAATCCATCAAACATAGCAAAACAGGCAATGCGAAATAAAAGGCAGAATCTGTCAAAACAGAACATTCCGTAAATACGAATTTTTCAGGGGCACTTAACTTGCTCAGATGAAAATGCTGAAATTGAATGAAAGTTGCGTACATATCTGAGGATCACGCACGTAAATTGGCAGATTTTTCTAAATTACCTACAGAAGGGGCTGCTCAATTTCGTGACAGTAAGAAATTTGTTTCTGCGCAGTAATCCAAATCTAGTATTGACTTTACTATCAAAGACTTTACTTGGCACAACAATGCGATAAAATAATGATAAGGAGAGGTTGCTACAGTAGTAACAACTTCCAAGACACAACAATATAGTAGCAAAATAAAAACATGGGTTATCTCCCAAGAAGTGCTTTCTTTATAGCCATTAAGATGGGCTCAACAATTTTAATGATGCTCACATAAGGATGAGAGTTGGAGCAAAGAGGGCATCAAAAAGCAAGTATGAAACAAATTTAAGCCTAACCCACTTCCTATGAAAATGAATCTTGTTCACAAATAAATTCATGAAGAACAAAGTGACAAGCATAGGAAGATAAAACACGAGTAACTTCAAAATTTTCAGCATATAGAGAGGTGTTTTAGTAACATGAAAATTTCTACAACCATATTTTCCTCTCTCATAATAATTTCCAGTAGCATCATGAAAAAACTCAACAATATAACTATCACATAAAGCATTCTTATAATGAGTCTCATGCATAAAATAATTACTACTCCCAACATAAGCACAGTCATTCTTATTAATTGTAGTGGGAGCAAATTCAACAAAGTAGCTATCATTATTATTCTCATCATCAAATATAGGAGGCATAGTATAATCATAATAAACTTTATCCTCCATAGTAGGTGGCACCAAAATACCACTATCATTATAATCATCATAAATGGGAGGCAAAGTATCATCAAAGTAAATTTTCTCCTCCATGCTTGGGGGACTAAAAATATCATGCTCATCAAAACCAGCTTCCCCATGCTTAGAATTTTTCATAGCATTAGCAACAATGGTGTTCAAAGCATTCATACTAATAACATTGCCATTAGCATGCATATAAAGTTCCATAGGTTTTTTAATTTTCTCTTCAAACACCTCATGTCCTAATTCAATATAAATTTCATAAAGATCTCTAGTTTTTTTGTTGTTTTCCATTAAGCCTAACTAGTGAAATAAAAACAAGAAACAAAAAGATGCAATTGCAGGATCTAAAGGAAATAGCTTCGAGCACTCACACGCCGGCAACAGTGCTAGGAAATAGCTTAGTAGTCGGAGGATGTGAATACCTTTTACCTTACCTCCCCGGCAACGGCGCCAGAAAATAGCTTGATGTCTACACACGCTTCTATTCCTGTAGACAGTGTTGGGCCTCCAAGAGCAGAGGTTTGTAGAACAGCAGCAAGTTTCCCTTAAGTGAATCACCCAAGGTTTATCGAACTCAGGGAGGTAGAGGACAAAGATATCCCTCTCAAGCAGCCCTGCAATCACGATACAAGAAGTCTTTTGTGTCCCCAACACACCTAATACACTTGTCAGATGTATAGGTGCACTAGTTCGGCGAAGAGATAGTGAGATAAAAGTAATATGGATATGAGTGGTAATAACAATCTGAAATAAAGATGGCAGCGAGTAAACATGCAATAGAACAGTAAATAAACGGTGATTCGATATTCGGAAACAAGGCCTAGGGATCATACTTTCACTAGTGGACACTCTCAACATTGATCACATAACTGAATAAACAAATACTACTTTCTCTACACTCTCTTGTTGGATGACAAACACCATTCATTATGTAGGGCTACAAGAGCTCCCTCAAGCCGGAGTTAACAAGCTCCACAACATTCGGTGTTCATATTTAAGTAACCTTAGAGTGCATGATAGACCATTGCAATTATACCGAGTACTAACATAGCACGCACAATGTCACCGTCAGGCTATGAAAGTGGGAATAGATCGCATCAATACTATCATAGTAATAGTTAACTTCATAATCTACAAGAGATCACAATCATAGCTTATACCAAGTACTACATGATGCACACACTGTCAATATTACATCATGGAGGAGGAATAGACTACTTTAATAACATCACTAGAGTAGCACATAGATGATATTCAACTAGATCACAAAGCTCATGATCACATAAAGATCACACGATAGAGAGAGATGAACCACATAGCTACGGTACATCCCTTAGCCTCGGGGGAGAACTACTCCCTCCTCATCATAGGAGACAGCAGCGGCGATGAAGATGGCGGTGGTGTCGATGGAGATGCCTTCCGGGGGCAATTCCCCGTCCCGGCAGGGTGCCGGAACAGAGACTTCTGTCCCCCGAATCTTGGCTTCACGATGGCGGCGGCTCTGGAACTTTTCTCGTATCGGGGCTTTTCGGTATAGGGTTTTCGCGACGGATACTTTATATAGGCGGAAGGGCAGCCTCGGGAGAGCCAGAGGGTGGCCCCATCATAGGGGGGCGCCCCCCCCCCTTGGCCGCGCCGCCATGTGGGGTGGGGCTCCCCTCTGGTCCCTCTCTGGCTCTCTGGAAGCTTCGGTGAAATATAAGATCGTGGGCGTTGATTTCGTCCTATTCCGAGAATATTTCCTTTGTAGGATTTCTGTAACCAAAAACAGCAGAAAACAGGAACTCGCACTTCGGCATCTTGTTAATAGGTTAGTTCTGGAAAATGCATATAAATGATGTAAAGTGTGTATAAAACATATGTGTATCATCATAAAAGTAGCATGGAACATAAGAAATTATAGATACGTTGGAGACGTATCACAGGGGCACACCACAGGTGACGTGGGCATTACCCTTCGGGTAACCGACATTGCCCTATCCCGTATTGTTTAGTTGGAGGCCCATGAAGGCACTTGGAGGCAAGACGGGACACTTGGATGGCGCACCAGAAGATTCCTTGACGGGCAAGACAAAGGAGCGGCCGAACAAGGAAAGATTAGATTTAAAACTACTGTAAACCTAGTCGTACTCGGTTAGACCTCTTGAGACCTGGCCTCCTATATAAAGGCCAGGAGAGGGGCTGCCGAGGGATAGAATCAATCTTAGCAGTCTTAGCCACCAAAAGTCTAGAGCTAGGTCGCCACAGCACTTAGCCTCTCGACAAGATCTCAGCCGAACTCTTCGGCACCCCATTGTAACCCAATATCTTCATAATCAAGAACAGACAGGCAGGACGTAAGGGTTTTACCTCATCGAGAGCCCCGAACCTGGGTAAATCGCTCTCCCCGCTTGTCCGTGAACCGATGTCTCGTGTCGGCTTGCGGGATTCCATCAACCCTAAGCCCCAATCGGAGGGCATTGCCGAGGAGTACCCTCGACAATTGGCGCCGTCTGTGGGAAACCTGTTGGCACAAGATCGGTCATCGGCAGACCCAGTCATGTCGTCGGCAGCTTCATCGACACCATCATCGCCAATTCTGGGAAGCCCGATTCGATTCGGCTCCTACGAATTCACCCCGCACAGCGACTCGTCTCGCTCGACCTTTTATGATCTACAAGGAAACATGGAGATGACCTTCGGCAGCGTCCACTACAACGTCAACTCGGAAGGAATCCTTCGACTGCTGGAACCGCTCGCCTCCAGGTCGATAAGTCCAAGCACGTCGTCATCAATCGACCTTTCGGCTGGTCTGACAAACTCAACGAACTCACCCGCTCCATCGACTCCTCGTTCGACGTCTCCCATGTCGATTGGATCTGACAATTCCACATCTTCGGAGATGACATCGTACTACTGCTTGAACTGCGATACCAGGCACGGGTTAGGATCAAGCGACACGCTGTTTATCTGCAATGCCCAGTACTCCTCGGGAGAGGACAGTGTCGACAGCATCATCCAAGGCACCACCCGAAGAACGGCGTGTCACCAGGTTTATGTTGCCAACAACACGGGAAACACAAGGAACAGGGGAGACGAAGATCACACCCCCCGCTCCAGCAGGCGAGCAAGTTTTGCAAACAGTGCCAGTAACAATAACAGCGATTACACCTTACTCGAAAACCATAAACCACGTAAAATATGCAAACCAAATTAGAGGCGTCTAACTTGTTTTTGCAGGGTTTGGTGATGTGATATGGCCATGATGTGATGATGAATATGTATGAGATGATCATTATTGTATTGTGGCAACCGGCAGGAGCCTTATGGTTGTCTTTAAATTTCATGTTGAGTAGTATTTCAAAAAAGTTGTAATAGTTGCTACATGAGGTGAACAACCATGAAGACGGCGCCATGGACCTTGACGCTATGCCGACGATGATGGAGATCATGCCCGTTGATGATGGAGATCATGTCCGTGCTTTGGAGATGAAGATCGAAGGCGCAAAGACTAAAGGGCCATATCATATCACATATGAATTGCATGTGATGTTAATCCTTTATGCATCTTATTTTGCTTAGATCACGACGGTAGCATTATAAGATGATCCCTCACATTAATATCAAGATAATAAAGTGTTCTCCCCTCGTATGCACCGTTGCCATAGTTCGTCGTTTCGAAGCATCTCGTGATGATCGGATGTGATAGACTCAACGTTCACGTACAACGGGTGTAAGCCATGTTGCACACGCGGAATACTTGGGTTTGCTTGACGAGCCTAGCATGTACAGACATGGCCTCGGGACAACGGAAACCGAAAGGTTGAACACGAGTCATATGGATGATATGATCAACATGTTGATGTTCACCATTGAAGATACATCATCTCACGTGATGATCGGTTTTGGTGTAGTGGATGTGGATCGTGTACCACTTAACAACTATGAGGGATGTTGTATTAAGTGGGAGTTCATTAGTAATTAGATTAAAACATGAACTAATTATCACAAACATAATCTGAATAGTATTTTGAATTAATTTGTAGAATTGGAATCCGTTTTCTACCATGCGCTAGTCTTGTAATTGAGATAGAAATACTGTTAAATCTGACAAGTAACTTTACGGACTGGTACCGTATTGTTAAAGAATCAAGAAATAATTAAATCCTATTGCAAACTTTTAGTAAACCTCACATTGTTGATTCAAAAAGCAATGGTTTCAATTAGTACCTAAAGTCATCTTGTCTCCGTGAAACTTGAAGTTCAAATCTGTTTGAAAAGTAAGGAGCTGAAAATTTTGTTTTCAGAAATAAGCGAGGTATGAGATATATGTGATATCTAAGACCTTGTTGCAAGGTGATAGAATATAATTTGGTGAGACTACATAAACTCATAAGTTTTATGGGAATGTATGAAGGTTGAAGACGCCTGGCGTCCCAATCCTCCAACTAAGTTGGGCACTAACGATATTCGCATATCCATGAAGTGATCGTCCTTAGTATGCACCGTTGCTAAGACTCGTCGTTTCGAAGCATCTCGTGATGATCGGGTGTTATAGATTCTACGTGTGTATACAACGGGTGCAAATCAGATTTGCACATGCGAATACTGAGGTTAAACTTTACGAGCCTAGCATGTACAGACATGGTCTCGGAAAGTCTTCATGATATAATGGATAAAATTATGAGTGAAATTGTTCATCATATTACAAAGTTACTAATAGTGAAATCTAGAACACTTGTCATATGATGATCAAACTTCAAAGTAAAAAACCTCAAAGTTATTGGTATTTGACCAATGGACCTAGAAGTTATTGAAGGTGAAGTGTTTTCTGAAAATGAGGAAAGCTAAAAGAGAAACTACAAAAGATATTTCGGCAGAAAGAAAGAAAAAGACTAGAAAGTCTAGCTCAGGTGTATATAAATGATATACATGTTATGGATGTATTCCTTGTTTGGTCACATAAAGAAATTCTTGGGTATTTGTACCAGATTGGTTGGTATGAGATGTCATACAGTACAACGCAATACAAGAATACGATGGCCTAAGTGACTGATAAGGAATATGGTAATAATGCACATCTGAAACATAATAAAGTGTTATTATGTTTGTCGTTGGCATTCTACCTAGCCCTTAGAATTTATAATAAAGAACTTAATAATTGTTATTTTGCTCTGGTCAAATGAAAACAATGAGTTGTTCAAATTATGACATTACTCCATGTACGATGGTGATGTCTACGCACGCTTCTATTCCTGTAGACAGTGTTGGGCCTCCAAGAGCAGAGGTTTGTAGAACAGCAGCAAGTTTCCCTTAAGTGAATCACCCAAGGTTTATCGAACTCAGGGAGGTAGAGGTCAAAGATATCCCTCTCAAGCAACCCTGCAATTACGATACAAGAAGTCTCTTGTGTCCCCAACACACCTAATACACTTATCAGATGTATAGGTGCACTAGTTCGGCCAAGAGATAGTGAAATACAAGTAATATGGATGATTATGAGTAGTAATAGCAATCTGAAATAAAGATGGCAGCAAGTAAACATGCAGTAGAACAGTAAATAAACGGTGATTCGATGTTTGGAAATAAGGCCTAGGGATCATACTTTCACTAGTGGACACTCTCAACATTGATCACATAACTGAATAAACAAATACTACTTTCTCTACACTCTCTTGTTGGATGACAAACACCATTCATTGTGTAGGGCTACAAGAGCTCCCTCAAGCCGGAGTTAACAAGCTCCACAACATTCGGTGTTCATATTTAAGTAACCTTAGAGTGCATGATAGACCATTGCAATTTAGACCGAGTACTAACATAGCATACACACTGTCAACAATAGCTATGAAAGGGGGAATAGATCGCATCAATACTATCATAGTAATAGTTAACTTCATAATCTACAAGAGATCACAATCATAGCTTATACCAAGTACTACATGATGCACACACTCGTCAACATTACATCATGAAGGAGGAATAGACTACTTTAATAACATCACTAGAGTAGCACATAGATGATATTCAACTAGATCACAAAGCTCATGATCACATAAAGATCACATGGGAGAGAGAGATGAACCACATAGCTACGGTACAGCCCTTAGCCTCGGGGGAGAACTACTCCCTCCTCATCATGGGAGACAGCGATGGCGATGAAGATGGCGGTGGTGTCGATGGAGATGCCTTCCGGGGGCAATTCCCCGTCCCGGCGACGTGCCGGAACAGAGACTTCTGTCCCCCGAATCTTGGCTTCGCGATGGCGGCTGACGTGGGCATTACCCTTCGGGTAACCAATGTTGCCCGACCCTATATTTCCTAGTTGGGGGCCCATGAAGACATTCGGTGGCGAGGTGGGCCGCTAGGACGATGCAACGGAAGATACCTTGGAGTATAAGATGCGGAAGGAGCCGAACAAGGAAAGTCTAGAGATAGATCTACTGTAACCTAGTCGTACTCGACTAGGCCTCTTGAGACCTGGCCTCCTATATAAAGGCCAGGAGAGGGGTTGTCGAGGGTCCATAACCAATCTTAGCGATCTTAGCCAGCAGAAGCTTAAAGCTAGGTTACCTTAGCGATTAGCCAAACTCGACGAGATCTCAGCCAAACTATTCGGCACCCCATTGTAACCCATTATCATCATAATCAAGAACAGACAGGAAGGACGTAAGGGTTTTACCTCATCGAGGGCCCCGAACCTGGGTAAATCGCTCTCCCCGCTTGTCTGCGAACCGATGTCTCGTGTCAGCCTGCAGGATTCCACCAACCCTAAGCCCCTATCGGAGGGCATTGCCGAGGAGCACCCTCGACAAATGGCGCAGTCTGTGGGAAACCTGTCGGCACAAGATCGGTCATCGGCAGATCCAATCATGACACCGGTGACTTCACCGGCCACTTCATCAGCAACTTCATCGACACCGTCATCGCCAAACCTGAGATGCCCGATTCGGTTCGGCTCCTATGAGTTCACCCCACACAGCGATTCTTCTCGCTCGAACTTCTCAGATCTACAAGGAAACATGGAGATGACTTTCGGCAGCGTCCACTACAACGTCAACGCAGAAGGAATCCTTCGACTGCTGGAATCGCCCACTTCCAGGTCGATGAGTCCAAGCGCGTCATCATCACTCGACCTTTCGGCTGGCCTGACAAGCTCGACGAGTTTACCCGCACCCTCGACTCCCCGTTCCGTGTCTTCCATGTCGGTAGTATCCGACGATCCCACATCTTCGAAGTTAACTTCGTACTACTGCTTGAACTGCGACACCAGGCACGGGCTGGGATCGAGCGACACGCAGTTCATCTGCAATGCCCAGTATTCATCGGGAGAGGACAGTATCGACAGCATCGTCCAAGGAACCACCCGAAGAACGGCGCACCATCAGGTCTGTATCGCCAATAACACAGGAAACACAAGGCACAGAGGAAATGGAGACCATACTCCTCGTTCTAGTAGGCGGGCGAGTTTCGACAACAGCGCCAGCAACCACGACAGCGACTACACCATCGCAGACGAGGAGTGGGCAGCCGCCAGGGCAGCAGTACTCAACAACACACCGCTCCCCGCAGGAACCTCAGTCGGAACCCTCAATGCTTATCGCTCTATACTAGAGAAAAATCGGGACCACCTGTCAAAGGAACAAGCCTCTCTCGAGAGACGCCTATCTGCGGCAGATCGATCCAGTGAGCGGCGAAGAGGCTCGTAGGCGAGCGCCTCTCGGAATACTCAAGGGGCAGGAAAGCACAGGTCGAGGCTGTCCAGGCTCTCGGAAGATGATGCCAGAGAAATCACGTCAAACCTGACCAAGTCCTTTATGACTACGGACACCGCAGGCATGCCACGACCGAAAACCGTTGCAGGAGCAACTGCCAACCTTGCTGCATACCTCATTAACCAACGCCCTGAAAGGTCCATGGCCCAAGCTCATCGAGGCGCCCTGGAAAGTCTCGCGATACTAGGAAATAATCTAGTTCCACAGAAGGAAAGGACCATGCTGCAGGGCAGCGGCTCGAAGTATCATGCGAGAGACGCTCGGGATGAAATCACCCAGAGCAGGATCGACAAAGCGAGGCGACGACGCGCCGCTAGGAACGAGAACGACAACGATTCTTCGGATGAGGATCAGGAGTACGACGGCGAGCTCAGGGGAGCCGACTGTTTAAGTCACAGAATCCGCGAGGCAATGCCGCCCAGAAAGTTCAAGCCTACGCCTACTGACGCTGCCAAATACGATGGGCGGCAAGAGCCAAGATTTTGGATAGATGACTACTCGCGGATCGTAATACTACATAAGGGGAACCAAATAGCAGCAATGCGGTGCTTACGGCTCTATCTCAAAGATTCGAGCGCGAGCACAGCTAAGGGGGCTGCCGAAGGGTTCCATCAAATCATGGGACGATCTAGTAGACGCCTTCGTTGCCAATTTCCAAGCAACATACAAGAGACCCGTCGGGATTGAAGAGCTACGGAACTGCCAGCAGAAGCAGAAGGAGTCGATGCGCTCATACATCGGGAGATTCACCAAAACTCCTAAACGCTGCCGAAGATGTGTCTGTCGACAGAGCAATCGACGCTTTCAGCGACGGCGTCCGACGTGAGAGTTACATAGAAGAACTCGGGCGTAAAAAGCCTAAAACCATAACCAAGTTAATGGAAATCGCCAACAGCTGGGCTGATGGCGAGGACAACGTGCGAAGGCCACGACAGCGCAGTGACGACGAGGACGATGACCAGCCGAAGCACGACTCGGGTGGCTGAAGGGATCGCCACAAGAGAAGGAAGAACCGCAACTATGACGACAACAACCTGGTAGCCGCAGGGTACTCTGATCGACAGGACGATCGGTATGACGACAGAAGAGACGATCGACAGGACGGTAATCGGAACAACTCCGGGAACTGTGGCAGTTATAAACCTCGGCAGCAGAGGGCCCCCGAACTACCTTACGCTGAGCAGATAAACGCTCCCTGTTACTTGCACTCGTATACCGATTCTAAGGACGGAAAAACGAAGTCGAGTCACCTACTCAGGGACTGTCGGCAGTTCACTGACATGCATAAACTCATCCAGCAGGGAGGCCAGCAACCGCTACCACCACCACCTCCACCTCCACCGCAGCACCAAGTCCAGCAGGCTCAACCTCATCAACCCAACGAGGCGTTTCTGCCACCACGGGGGCAGATGAGCATGATCCAAAGGACAGGTGTCTCAAGAAGAGAGATGAAGAAGCTCACCCGAGAGATTAACCTGGCAGAAAGCATCATGGCAAACATCCCCGAGTATGTCGAGTGGTCCTCTCAGAACATTACGTTCGGTCGAGCGAGATCACCCGATGACCATACCAAAACCGGGACACGCTGCCTTAGTAGTCGAGGCACAAATCGGGGGTTCAAGATGAGCAAAGTTTTCATGGATGGTGGAAGCGGATTAAACCTGATATTCGTCGACACAATCAAAAGTATGGGGATCACCATGAAGATGCTAGAAGAAACGAGACCCTGCTTCCATGGGATTCTCCCAACTGCACCGGGCTACTCTCTTGGCAAAGTTTACCTGAACGTCGTCTTTGGCAAAACCGACAATTTCGGGAAGGAGAAGATCGAGTTTGAGGTAGTGAACTGGGAGTCACGAGTATCACGCCATACTCGGGAGACCAGCTTATGCCAAGTTCATGGCTGTGCCGCACTATGCATACCTCAAGCTGAAAATGCCTGGGAACAGCGGGACGAACATCACAGTCTATGGAAGTTTCTCACGCTCGGACAATTGTGATCGCGACTTTCAAAGGATTGCTGCAAAGTTTGGGCCACAACGAGAAATTGTCGACCCCCTGCCCAAGCTGTCGATACGAGAAATCAAGGAGGAACAGCATGTCAGGGAAACCAAGAAGAAGCCAGCCAACCTTGCTCCTGAAGCTTCGGCAGCAGAAGCTTCCGCAACAAAAGTTTCGGCAACAGACGGCATAGAAGGCACAGGACACAGCAAGACGCTGGCAATCATTGCCCAGACCCCTGGTGAAGTCAACAACGCCGTAGCAACCACTAACGTGGTGAAAAAGGCAGAAGATGAGAAACACCCCTTCCTTTCTTAAGCAACTTATTAGCGTTTAATTTTTTCCCTTTATATAAACAGGACCTTCCTTTTTCGCCCTCTAGTCTCGTGCTTACTTTATTAATGAGAACCTAAGTTTCGATCCTTTGTTGAGTTTTGCAGTACTTCAAAACGTCTAAAGCCGCATCACCAGAACGCGGCAGAAGAACGTACTTCATAAAAAAAAAGGCCTCTACGAGTGCTAAAAGACACAAAGCAAACAAGGATGTTAATCCTCCCCTCAGCTATAGATGCCTCTACGAGTGCCGTAAATAGCAAGAGTGTGGAAATACATATAAACACAACCTACGTTCGATATTTTACTTATGAAAATATCAATGAACAACAGGATCATCGGCACAACCACTACACCCGAAAGATTCGGGAGTGACTGTCGCAACATACATCGGTTGAAAGCAAAGTTGCGCATACAACGGGTTTAGCAAGACTTGCAACACGAGCTGATCACTCAAACATTTGCTGACCAACGAATACGAAAAATTCTTAAGCGGACATTTAAGATTTGCTCCCTCAAAAATCGCCAACGGCACCACTACGGTAAAAGTACATATACATGTATCTACCGAGTAAAAATTCTTGGCTCAACAATCCTAACACTTGGATAAAGCAGTCAAACCAACCTATTTACAAAAACGACCCTAATCCACGAAATTACACTTGTGGAGCTTCTCTTTCCTCAGGTACCCTCGAATGCCCTTCAAGCTTGTCGACGATTATATTGGCAGGAAGCAACACCTTCGGATACAAAGTATCGAAGTCACCAACAGCGTTGGCAATAGCAAGCAGATCCACCGAGGGGTACCGTGCAAGCACAAGGGCAAGCGTCAACCTGGCCCCTGCGAAAACCTGAGCTCGTACCAATTCTTGAATCTTCTTGGCGTTCCCAAACTCAAACATCAAAGACAACAGCGTAGGGGGAACTGCGTTTAAAGGGAACATCGTCTTTGAAAGGATCGTATGCCGCACCTAGAGGGGGGGTGAATAGGTGCTAACCAATTTTTAGTTCTTTTTCAATTTAGGCTTGACACAAAGGTAAATTCTCTAGATATGCAACTAAGTGAATTTACCTATATGACAAGGCAAGCAACTAAGCAAGATATAGCTACGCAATATGAGAGATAGAATAGGATAGAGGTAACCGAGAGTGTAGCACGCGATGACACGGAGATGATTCCCGTAGTTCCCTTCCTTTGCAAGAAGGTACGTCTACGTTTGGAGGAGTGTGGTTGCTACGAAAGCCAAACCAACAGCCACGAAGGCTTCACTCAGATCTCCGGTGAGCAACGCCACAAAGGCCTAGCCCACGTCCACTAAGGGATTTCCTCGAGGCGTAAACCGGGCCTTTACAAGGTTCTTGGGGCACACATCCACAACTGAATTGGAGGCTCCCAAATCTGTAACAATACAACAATCAACAACAACACATCAACAACAAATCAACTAGGGAACCAAATAGGAACACTAGCATGAGATCCCTCAAACAAATGAGGGGAAATGAAGAACGCTTCGGTGAGGATGTAGATCGGTGTCTTCTCCTTCGAATCTCCAAAGATCAAGAGCTTTGGTTGGGGGAGGAAGGAGATCTTGCAAATCTTGTGTTCTTGAGGTGGCTCTAATGGTGGTGTAGCTTGGCAGATTTTTCTTGCAATGATTGAGCCAAGGGGGTAAGGAAGAAGAAGAGGGGTATAAATACCCCTCCCCAAAATCCAGCCGTTGAGCATTTCGGGGGGCCGGATAATCCGGCCTAAGTAAGGGCCGGATAATCCGCCCCCCCGGATAATCCGGCCTCCAGGTACAAAACCATGACAATGTCCGGGCAAATGTCCGGCCCCTATCCAGAGAAGCAAATCTTCAGGTCCTTAGCCATTTTCGAGGGGGCCGGATATTCTTGAAATATCCGGCCCGGATAATCCGGCCCTGGTACAAAACCATGACAATGTCCGGGCAAATGTCCGGCCCCTATCCAGAGAAGCAAATCTTCAGGTCCTTAGCCATTTTCGAGGGGGCCGGATATTCTTGAAATATCCGGCCCTGGTACAAAACCGGGACAATATCCGGGCAAATGTCCGGTCCCTATACTGAGCTGCATTTCCTCAAGTCCTTAGCCGAAATTCTGGGGGCCGGTTTTGGAAATATCCGGCCCGGATTATCCGGCCTGATGAACATTTTTGCGACTGCTTTTTGACAACACTGACCACATCCAACACACATACAAATGTATCTATGTAATTCCTGTACCACTTAAACAACCATTAGTGTATCACATATATTGACATTAAACACTCAAAACATAATATGAGAGATGTTCTATCAATTTCCCTGTTTTTGGTGTTTGATGACAATATACGGATTTGCAAGAGAATAACTATAGAGGCAAGCATGATGGCAAAAACATAGAGGCACTCCCCCTACATGTGTGCATATAAGTAATTTGCATTTGACTACAAATACACAACACATAGGATTGAGGTGCCTCAACACTAGAGGTATCCATCATGAGCTCTAACAAGAGACATATACATATATGAAGTTGAGATAGGATGCTAGAAGTCATACCCATGTGTAGATATATGATAAGGAGATATAGCATCACACATGATATAATAGTCTTGATCTCAACATAAAGAAATCCGAAAACCATAACAATGTCTCACACCACATAGCACATAGTTTTAAACGGAACACAACCAAAGCAAATAGTTCAAATAAGATGGAACACAAGCAATAAAGGAATGATAAACGCATATGCTTGTGCCCAAACCATGCAAATCCCCGAGAGAGTTCCTAATAGAACGCTTCTCCCCCTTTGGCATCGAGACGCCAAAAAGGGGACAAGCGCGATGCTACTCGCCCCATGGGGATTACTCGGAGGCATCTTCATCATCGGACTCGGGCGCCACATCTTCTTCTTCTTCTTCATCCTCATCAGTGTCAGGGGCATCCGGAGAGCGGCGAGTGAGGCTGGACCTTTGAATGCAACTATCAAGATCACTCCACGGAACCTGTGCAGAATGCCACCCACTGTAACCTGGGTGAACTGGAGGCTGAGGAGGGGGTCCTTGCTCACCACTGAGCTTGTGCAGAATAACCGCCTGAGTATGCTTAATCTCAGAACGCTCCCGGCTGGCCGCATATTTCTCCTTATGGATCTCAATGTTCATGCAAAGCACTACAAGAAAAGTTTCCATGGCCGACGAAGTTGAAGTCGCGCCGTGGTTGCTGGTGTACCATGGCCGACGATTTTGGTCCCTCCGTGGTGCATGTCAAAACTTTTTTTTTCTCATTTTTGAGGCCACCTAGCCCAACGAAAGCAGCCAAAACGTCGCGTATGGTGGCCCGGGACGTGGTGCATCGCGAATTCTCGGGTTCGCCGGCCGAGTCAACGCAAATCCGCACCGCCGAGGGATGTAGGGCCCAGATGGCAGCCTCTCTGGCATTGTTTTTTTTCTCGATCGCGCCATCTCGTTCAACGTTCTCCGATCGAGCCGTTTACGATGCGGGATCATGGGTCCCGCATGTCATCCTCTATGAACCAAAATTCTTTCTATTCTTGGATTTTTTTGACCCCCGATTTCTGGCTACTTCCTTTTTCTTTTGATCCCTTGCCGCCTTGGAAACGTT
>NC_061510.1:210234269-210267306 GCF_022539505.1 Lolium rigidum
CGCAAGAACCGACCGCCCCCAGCCCGAAGATGGAGATATCGAAAAATCAAGTTTCGCCGCCGGCCGCCAACCTAAGCCGGCAGCCGACGGCCGAAAGCCGGCAAAGGGAAAGGAACATAAAGATGCACTCACCCGCCAGGCCGCGATCAAGCGCGCCAAAATCGTCGGTCCAGCCGCTTGGCGGTAGCCGCCGCCCGTGGACTTGGCGGTGACCTCCTCCCGCAGCCGCAAGCCGCCGCTTCTCCACCTCCGTCGCCCGCCGGCTCGGATCATCCACCTTCTCCTTCTCCGCCGTCCCGAGGGAGTTGAGCTCGGTGAGGTGGTTCTCGCTCCAGCAGGCGCAGCCGCGGCCGCCTCCCGATCAGCCCGCCTTGAGCTTGCGGGCGGCGGATCGGCCCGCCTCCTCGCTCACGGCGCATCGGTCGCGAGCGGCTCGGAGATCCGACTCCAGCCTGCGGGACCTTGGCGGCTTCAACCGCAAGACGGCCGTAAAGAAATGTCAGCCCAACCAAGATTAGAAAGAAAACAAGACATCAAGTCGAAAGAAGCATAGAGCTTACCCTTGACGGCTTCCAGCCGCGGGCCAAGTCGGCCCGGTCCAGCCTTGGCCTTGTGGTAGTGGGTCACGGCGCTGCTAGACAGCAGCGGTGCGCCGATCCGCCACAGCCTAAGGAAAAAGAAAAGTTAGTCGATCAGCGAAACCCGTGCCGGCTCCAAGCAGCCGGCCCATGCCTCGGAGGGCTACCAGGATAATAATCGATCAAAAACAGCCGAAGCTTACCTTGCCGGCTTCCTCCACCTTGGCGACGTTAGCCGCGGCCTCGCTGCTCCGGCCTTGAGATTGGCCTCGCAGGCCGGAGAAGAACATCTCCACCGATGCTTGGCCGGGGTTCCCCTCCCGGCTGGTCACCTCGTAGGAGTCGGCGCGGAGCCACGCCCGCTCCATGGTGGCAGCCGAGCCGAGGCCGGAGTCGGAGGCGGACGGCACCCGAAGAAGAAGTGCGCCTTGGCCACGTGCAGGCCTTGCGGTGACGCCGATGGGGTTCCCCGTCCTCACCAGCGCGCGCGAGTCGGCGCCTCCGTGCGCGCCGGCTCGTCCCTCGCCGGCTCCCCGCCTGGCCGGCTCCCCGCATAGTCGGCTCCGGCGGTGCTCGGCGCAGCCATCTCCGCGCGCCCGAGGTGCCTCCTCCGGGCTTTCGTCCAAGACCACCACGCCGGCCCGGCTCCGGCTCCGATCGTGGGCGGCGCAGCCCTCCCGGCTCCGGCTCCGGCCGCAGCGGTGCGGAACCGCCGGCTCCGGCTCCGGCCGACGGCGGCATTCCCGCACCAGCCCCAGCAGAACCGGGCCCGCAGGACGAGTCCGGCCCGGGAACATGTCGTCCAGCCGCCGCCCGGCGAGTCGGCTCAACCCGCGTGCCGCGATCGGCGCCGAGGCCGGCGGCACGGCGAAGGAAGGCGCCCCGTGGCAGGCGGCGGCGGTGTAGGTGCGCGCGAGGAAGGCCGCGGCGCTCGCTCCCTCCTCTCGGCGGGGAAGCGGCGACGCAACGCGCGGAGCTTGCCGGGAGCCGCCGCCCCGGGCAAACTTGATAGGGGCCCTAGCCGGATAAACAGAGAGATAATAAGCATAAAAGTAAGGAAAGAAAAGGAATCAAACAAGAAAAGGAGAGAAAGAACTCACCCGGCCTCGCTCCGGACCATCTTCGGCCGCCGCCGGCGCAGCTTCTTCGCCTTCGCCTCCAAGGCGGCGGTGGAGCCGGCTCGCTCGTGCCCTTGGGCGCCGAAGTCGCCGTGGTGCTTGGCGGCCTCGCACGCAGAGGCACGGCGGGGATGGGCCCCGTGCCGGACGTCGCCGGCTCCTCCTCCTCCTCCTGCTGCTCTGGTGAAGGGGGCGGATTGTGCTCCCCCTGGCCGCCTAGGATCAGGCGCCCGCGGCAGGTCGTCGTCGCCGGCATGCTCGCCGGCTTGGTCAGCCGGATCGACGTGATCCGGCGTCCACCCTCCGTCGCGCGGTCGCCGTCCCCGGCGTTCCGGCGCTCAAAAAGCTAGAAAGACGTAAAAAACATGAACATATGACAAGCCGGAAGTCGGCGAAGAAAAGGAAGTCGGCCTCGCAGCCGCAAGCCGGAAAATGGCAAAGACATGAGACTTACCCGCGCCGGCGGATGCTCCCCGTCGCAAGGCACCAGCCCGTAGCTCCAGCTCTCCGTTAGGTTCGCCTTGGTGATGTGGTTCACCCGGCTGGCCACCCGGGCCTTGTTGAGCGGCGCTTGGACGTCCGGTTCGGATCGAACCGGCCGGACATGTGCCCGATCTTGTGGGTGCGCATCCGGAGCGGCAGCACCCGGCGCTCGGCGATGGTGCAGAGGAGATCTTCGAGCCAGCCCGCCATCGGTGGCTGTCCCCAGAAGTCCCAAAGCAGGTTCACCTCGGCGGTCCGATCCGTCGAGCGGCGTTGTGGCTCCAGCTGATCCGGCCGACCGGAGGAGCCGGGTTGAACTCCGGCAAGTTGATCCGGTCGACGAGCGCCCGTCGTTGCGCACGTAGAAGAATGACATCTGCCGCTTCTTCACCGAGTCGACGGTGGGGATTTTGGGGAAAGGCGTACCAGGCCGAGTGTAGATCGAGGCGGCGCCGCGAGCCCGCAGCGGCCCTCGCTGGTTTGGGCCTTCAAGTAGAAGAGCCGGCTCCGTAAGTCGATGTCGGGCCACAAGCCGGCGTAAGCCTCCATGAACGCCACGAAGCAGCTCAAGAGGACGCACGCGTTGGCCGGCAAGTGATGCGGCCGAAGGCCGAAGTGGTCCAAGAACCGCCGAAGAACGTCGAGGCCGGCAGGCCCAGCCCGCGATCGAGGTGCGCGCCGAAAACGACGCGCTCGCCGGCTCCGGCTTGGGCTCCACCTCCCCGCCGGGCGCCCGCGTGATCACCGACCGCGGGATCCGCCGGAGGCGCACCGTGCGCTCGATGTCATCCTCCCGCATGTAGGAGCCCCTCCACGATCCGCTGGGGGACGCCATTGACGAGGTCGAGGAAGAAGATGACCAGGAGAGGCGGAACGGCGAGGAAGAGCCTTGCGACCGCGGCGGCGACAACGGCGGCTGAGGACGCTCCGTCGAGACGCGCGGCCCCGTGGCGCCGGACCGGTGAAGTGGCGGCGGCGGATTGGTGGAGATTCGCCCGCCGGAGTTCGCCAGCGGGAGGTGTTCGCCGGAGCAACAGCGAGCTCGAGCGCGCGGAGAGCGATGGAAGCAGGAGCGCGAGGAAGAAGAGAATGGCAAGTGGCCGCCTCGATGCCTCCCCCACGGCATTTATAGCCTCCTGCCGCGGGCGGTTGGCCTCCAAGTGGCGGCCGTGGGCCACGTCCCCGGATTTACCGCGCCGTAACTCCTCCCACGTCCACGACGGCTATCGGAAACGGCCACACCACGTCGCCCACCGCCGCACCGGATCCGGAGGAACATTGATGTGACCGTACGAACCGACACGCCAGGCCAGGCGTCGACCGGTCAAGTCGGGCGCAGGCCCGAGGCGGCGGAGACCCCGGCGCGCAGCAAGCCGGAGCCGGACAAAAAGTTCCACTCGAACCAAAACTCTTCAGCAAGGCGGAGGCGCCATCAAATCTTGCGAGAAAGCAAAAACTATACAAGTGTAAAAGCGGCCGGCCGGGAGCAGCCGGCAGAACGAGCCGGACGAGGGCGCAGCCGGCTGAATGAAAATCCCCGCCGGCCCCTCCAAGTGCCGTCAAATATATTCAAGAAGCCAGAAAACCTGCCTAGGTCCTTCTAAACGCAGGACCTTGCCGCCTTCGGGGGCTAATGTCTGGGGGAAGACCCCGGGTAGGGCAATGGACGCGGAGCAGCCGGCTGGCCACCGGCCGGCTCGCGGCAAAGGCCGGCCGAGGAGCAGCCGGCCGGCGCCGTGGCCGGCTGGTCCGAAGCCGGCTGGCTCTAGGTCCTAGTCGGCCCGGCTACGGCCGCCAATGCCGTAGGCTGGGCCGGCTTCTACAAGCCATATCCGACCGGGGGTCCGTACCTCGGACCGACTCGAGGCCGGCGAGTCTTGCACCGGAAGGAACCGGGTTGGTGATCCGGGTTCCCAAAGTCCACGCCGACTTCATCTTCCGTAAAGCGCGGGGCACCGTGGAGCAATAGTGCCACGCGCCGGACAGGCCATCATGGCTCACGACGCGCCGTACAGAGCTGCGTGGCCGACGGCGACAGGGACGCTTCCTCTCCATACCGCCGACCAAGGCAGCCGGATGGGACAAGGCCATGACGCCTCAACGGCTCCCGACGTCACCGCCTCGGGAAGGAGCGGAGCCGAAGCCGGCCAAGCCGGCTAGTAGACTATAGGGTCTTATATGTAAAGTGCCGGTGCCTATATAAGCCGCACTACCCCTCTCGTGCGTGGACGATCGATCATTTATTGCTTTCACCTACCTACGCAGCTGCCCCGTGAGAGAGACCATCGTCTCCCTTAGCCTCTCGTGGCCAGCCGGACACAGCTCTAGGAGCACCATTGTACCGTGTGATATCATATACACTCTAGCAGGAGTAGAGGTTTTACCTCCACCGGAGGGCCTCGAACCTGGGTACGTCGCCGTGTCGCTCGTGCCCATACCCGCTTCCGGATACCGCCGTGAGATCTCTCAGGAGCCCCTTCGATTAGCCACCCAATGGCATATGCCGTGACGATACCACGACAACAATTTATCTATGTGCTACTCTAGTGATTTGTTATTAAAGTAGTTTTATTCCTCCTGCATGTGTGCAAAGGTGACAGTGCGTGCACCGTGTTAGTACTTGGTTTATGCTATGATCATGATCTCTTGTAGATTGCGAAGTTAACTATTGCTATGATAATATTGATGTGATCTATTCCTCCTACATATGCATGAAGGTGACAGTGTGCATGCTATGCTAGTACTTGGTTTAGTCTGTTGATCTATCTTACACTAAAGGTTACTAAAATATTAGCATTATTGTGGAGCTTGTTAACTCCGGCATTGAGGGTTCGTGTAATCCTACGCAATGTGTTCATCATCCAACAAAAGTGTAGAGTATGCATTTATCTATTCTGTTATGTGATCAATGTTGAGAGTGTCCACTAGTGAAAGTGTAATCCCTAGGCCTTGTTCCTAAATACTGCTGTCGCTGCTTGTTTACTGTTTTACTGCGTTACTACTGCTGCATTACTACTGCTTGTTTACTGTCCTGGGCAAAGCACTTTTCTGTGTCGTTGCCGTTGCTACTACTTATTCATACCACCCGTATTTCACTATCTCTTCGCCGAACTAGTGCACCTATTAGGTGTGTTGGGGACACAAGAGACTTCTTGCTTTGTGGTTGCAGGGGTTGCATGAGAGGGATATCTTTGACCTCTTCCTCCCCGAGTTCGATAAACCTTGGGTATCCACTTAAGGGAAACTTGCCGCCGTTCTACAAACCTCTCGCTCTTGGAGGCCCAACACTGTCTACAAGAATAGAAGCTCCCGTAGACATCAAGCACTTTTCCGGCGCCGTTGCCGGGGAGGAAAGGTAAAAAGGCACTCATACTACGGTCCCGGTGTAAAGTATTTTTCTCGGCGCCGTTGTGTGTGTGCTCAAAGCTATTTCCTTTAGATCCTGCAATTGCATCTTGTTGTTTCTTGTTTACACTAGTTTGGCATAATGTACAAGAGTGAGCTTCTTATTCTATTTCCTGATTTAAAACATGGATTGTTTGATGCGAAAATTAAAAAACCTATGAAATCTTATTTGCATGCTGGTAGTAATATTAGTATGAACGCTTTGAACACCATTGTTGATAATGATATAGAAAGTTCTAAGCTTGGGGAAGCTGGTTTTCATGATATTTTTAGTCCCCCAAGCATTGAGGAGAAAATTTTCTGTGATGATATTTTGCCTCCTATTTATGATGATAATGATAGTAGTATTTTGGTACCACCTGTTATGGAGGATAAATTTGATTATGATTACAATATGCCTCCTACACTTGATGAAAATAATAATGATAGCTACTTTGTTGAATTTGCTCCTACTACAATTAATAAGAATAACTATGCTTATGTGGAGAGTAATAATTTTATGCATGAGACTCATGATAATGCTTTATGTGATAGTTATATTGTTGAGTTTGCTCATGTTGCTACTGAAAGTTATTATGAGAGAGGAAAATATGGTTGTAGAAATTTTCATGTTACTAAAACACCTCTCTATGTGCTGAAATTTTTGAAGCTATACTTGTTTTATCTTCCTATGCTTGTTACTTTGCTCTTCATGAACTTGTTTATTTACAAGATTCCTATGCATAGGAAGCATGTTAGACTTAAATATGTTTTTGAATTTGCTTCTTGATGCTCTCTGACCGAGGAGCTCAAGAAGAAGTATGACGAGGTCAAAGCGATCCTCGAAGCCGACCTCATCGGCTCTTTTCTCAGAACCCGCTCACATGGCATTAGGTGGAAAGGGTTCTCACCTGAAGGCGCGCTCGATGGAGTGGACCTGTCCGCCCCGTCGAAGAACGCACCTGGTCGCCGCGTCAGAGATTAACTTCATGGTAGCTCATTCGCTACACCGCCATTCCGAGAGCCTGGTGAACACTTTGGAGCGTGTCGCTCTTCGCGTGATCCAGAAATCATGAAGCATCGTACTCTCCGTCGGGACCAGCTCTAGGGACTCACCAAGGAGAGATGCCACTCCGGTCCCGTCCACCGCCGCCATTCGCGTTGGCAGCACCGCGAAGGGCCGAATTCACCGGCATACGTCGTCTACAAGATCGGTGGTGACCCTAGTGACTACTAGTTCTTGCATGAGGCGCCTAAGGAGATCCCTCACGGATACACGTGCACATACGTGCCGGACCGCAAGAATCGGGCACTCACAAACCGGTACCGCAACAGCAGAGACTTCGGAACAAGCAGGAGGAACTTCGGGAACAGATCTTGAGAAGCGGACGTGGCTAGCTAAGTATGCCACCCCGATAAACCTCCGAGCCCAACTCCTGCAGTTGGCTCGAGCTTGAGAAGCAAGCATGGCTGGCTAAGTATGCCACTCCGGCAAATCTTCAGAGTTCGACTCCTGCAGCCAGCACCGCGGATCAGATCAGCACAATCTTGAGAGACCAGTTCGGCATGGTGCCGAAAAGGAGGGCAATCGGCTATTCCAAGCCGTACCCCAACGAGTACGAGTTGATCCCACTACCACCCAAATATCGGCTCCCCGAATTCTCCAAATTTAGTGGATCGGATGGTTCCAGCTCAATCGAGCATGTGAGCCGATATTTGGCACAGCTGGGCACGATCTCAGCATCAGATGAGCTGCGTGTTAGGTTCTTCGCACAGTCCCTCACAGGATCGGCTTTCGGGTGGTACGCATCGCTGCCACCAGACTCAATCCGGACTTGGAAGCAGTTGGAGGAGCAGTTCCACATGCGGTATCACTCGGAGGCTTCCGAGGCCGGCATTGCCGATCTAGCACAAGTACGACGAAGCGCGGAGAAACAGTGTCGAATACATCCAGCGCTTCGTAAACGTTAGGAACCGATGCTATTCGGCTCGTGTGACCGAAAAAGAAGCGACCGAGTTGGCGGTGGTGGGTCTCGCATCACCGATCAAGGACGTGGCCTCCCAAGCGAGACTACCCTTCACCGGCGCACATGGTGCGGAAGCCGTCATTATATGAACGAGCGCCACCCGCATGTATACCAGGATAAATTCAAGCGTGCGGTGGTCCTGGTTGAGGCGGATGAGGATGAAGGCTCTGCGGGAGATCAAGAGGTAGCAGTAGCTGAATGGACTCGGGTGGCAAGCCCCGTGTCCTGCAAGTGGGTTAAGCCACAAGGTCCTCCAAGAGGGTTTGACTTCGACGTCACCAAGGCTGAGCAAATTTTCGACCTCTTACTTAAGGAGAAACAGCTAAAGGTACCCGAAGGCCACAAGATCCCCACGGCGCGAGAGCTGAATGGAAAGCCATACCGCAAGTGGCATAACACGTTCACCCACGCCACCAACGACCGCAGGGTGTGGCGTCGGCAGGTCCAAATGGCGATAGAACAAGGGCGTCTAATTTTCAGCCGAGTACGCCATGAAGGTTGACACACACCCATTCCCCGCCGTTAACATGGTGGAGTGCACTTACCATGGAGGGTGCCAGCCAGGATTCTCGTTCAACATCAACATGGTAGGACCTGGGCACCACTCTGGTAAGGACGGAGACGATGGCAGCTGCTCTCATAGCAAGGACACAGAGGAAGCCGTTCCACGCGATCGGCTCCGTCACGATGGCAAGCGCTACATCACAGAGGGAGAAGTGAGGAACGTGAGTTATCAGCGACCTCTCTCTGATCACCTCCTCAACAAGTATGTGAGTCAATATGACCAACGCCGACGGTGTAACAGCGAGGACGAAAGGGATCGTTAGCTAAGGAGACATCGTCGGCATGATCGCGACGAGGAGAGATATGAGCGCCACGCCAAGGAAAAGTCGAGAGAGCAAGACGACGTGGATAGGCACTGGGACTGTCCCTTCTTCAGACACTGCTGGGATTCAGGAATGAGCCGATTGCCTACAATCGGCAACTCGCCGTAATGTAGACAGAAGAAGAAGGATGCGACTAACGTGTCCGTGTTCAAACGTCTAGGGCCTCTCCCGCCTCGGAACAAGCACGCTGAGTCCTCTCGGGTGGAAGATCTCGAGGAATTAGAAGACGATGATGAAGAAGAAGATAAGTATCACCGGCCAAGATGGTGCCCTGATGGACTCAGCCGTTCCCAAAAGCGTAGGGTTCAGCGACTACGTGGTTTGGAGGAAGCCGAGAGGTTATACCTGCACACGTTGAGGAAGGCGCGGCCTGATCTGGCCGCTAAAATTCAGCGAACCCTGGACGAAGAAGGTCGGCCTCAAAGGAAAGAGTGGCGCCCCAGACAAAAGAAAAGCCGATGATGAGACATCGGCTGGCACAAACATGGTGTTCATCCTTCCAACGGAGTTTAGTGCTCCAGGATTAGACGAAGCACCTATGGCACAACTTGACTGCGGCCCACGGCCGGTTATCTTTGAAAAGCCACGAGAGAGAAGCTACAGACATCTGAAGGCCCTGTACTTGCGAGGCTATATCAATGGGCAGCCTGTTAGCAAGATGCTGGTGGACACCGGAGCGGCAGTCAACATTATGCCATACTCCATGCTACGTCGGTTGGGACGCTCTAGCTCGGATCTGATCAAGACCAATGTGACACTGAGCGATTTCAACGGCCAAGCATTTGACGCACAAGGTGTTCTGAATGTGGATCTGACCGTAGGAAGAAAAACCATCCCTACGACGTTCTTTATTGTCGACAGCAAGAGCACCTATGCTGTCCTGCTAGGAAGAGATTGGATCCACGCCAAGCTGTTGCATTCCATCCACGATGCACCAATGCTTGATACGATGGGATGGAGATGAAGTAGAGGTCGTCCACGCAGATGATTCAGCCGAGATTTCAACGGCTGGCATGAACGTTTGGGAGACAACAGGCCAAGAGCCACTCTCGGGCATCAATTTGGACGGCTCGCGAGCGCATCGACGTGACGAAGGACGGGGTTAGGTTGGTCTTATCCACCGGCCTGACCGTGTAACAAGAGCAACATCTATGGACAAACGTGGCGATGCCGATCCGTGTGATCGGCCCCAAGGATCTATGGAGGAACATCGCAAAGCCTTCATTGAGCGATTTGATCAACGTGGAGGCCGATTCCAGCAATCGGCCAAAATTATCTTCACCATACGTTTGGCCTATGTTCAACGTCGATCTAATGGGCAACGGTTTTACGTCGGCTAATGAGCTGGAAGAAGTCAACATTGGTCCTAACGGAGCCGACGTTCAAGTACAGTGCCTTGGCTAACTATAGAGCCGATATCCGCAGTTACCTGGCAGAATCGGCTCGGGGGGCACCTAATCAGATGAACATGTGCGATACATGTGCAGTAGAAGTATTGGGGGCCGATAGAAAAATTGGCCAGTAAAAAAAAAATTCTCACGAGGTACAGCCGATGCACAGACATCGACTTTAGAACTAAGGAACAAAGCCGATGCACAGCCATCGACTCTAGTACAATTACACAGGATCTACCCGCTGCGTGTTCAAGACGTGGATGGCCTTCTGCTTCCTGGATCCTCAGCGGCAATGAGCCGATTTTGGTGCCAGAACCTTCTCTTCGAAGACTTCCAACCCTTTGATATCGGTTTTCAACGGAAGAGAAGATGATCGATGGTGGCAAGTTTGGCTGGCTCTGCATGGTGGCTGTCTCAGAATTGCCTGAGTTCAGAACCCTTTGTCTGATCTGTGCGTCCTCACCGCTATTCTCGCCTTGACTGAGGCTCGGGGGGCAGCTGATTTGGTAGGCACTTTGTTTTTGGAAGCCGATTGGAGTGTCGTCGGCTGACCCTGCATCATAAACTTCTTCGAAAGTGGTGAGTTGTTGCAGAAGGAGGTCACCAGAGCTGCTGGAAGGAGCCTGAAAGGAAAGCCATCATCATCTACAGGGTCAGGGCCGTTTCTATTGCTACAAAAAGATAGAGCAAGGCGCTATGTTCGGACAGCTAGGAGCGGTCAAGAATCACCTTCAGGCCAGAGACCATAGCGTGGGCATTGGATGATGTTACCCTTGGGTCCGTTTCAGTTGCGAACCTGTGCGATTGACATCTGAGGTTCATATGGCCGGGGGTTGGATCTGTTCAAGCGGCGTTCTGGGGATCTGAGTTTTGCTCTCTTGGACAAGTCACAGATTGCCATTTGGATAGACAATAGAGTTGGCTTTGCTCGCGTTTCATGGCAAGGTCCGATGTGCTGCCATCGGCTCTTGATTTGCTGACTTATTTTAGCAATCGGCAAAATTGGTAAAAGGACAAAATCAGCTGAGAAATTTCTTCTTCATTAATAAGGAGGTTTTTTACAATGAAGAGCCGATTTCTCAAGAAAGGAAGAACAAAAGAAGAGCCGATTGCTCAGGAACTACTAGTCCTACATTACTAATCCTCGGCTGGCCTCGTCGTCGGCATCGTAGCTGCCGTCGGCGCCTGCTTCCGGAGAGGTCCTCGTCGCCTGCTGCCCCGGCCCTCGGCGGAGCTTCTTCTTCCTCGTCATCATCATCGTCCTCGCTGTCCGCCCAAGCGCGGAAGCGCTTCGCCGACGGATACCCAGCGGAGGAGGAGGAATCATCCTCCTCCTCTTCTTCTTCTTCCTCTACTTCTTCTTCTTCCTCCTCCTCGTTGGAGGAGGTGGGGTTCGCCCAGGAGTGGAGGTCGTCTTTGCTCTCACTCTTCAGCTCCTCTTCAATGAGGAACTCGAGGTCGTCCTCCCCATCGGTCAGAGGTAAGTCACCATCTGACCCGACGAGTGCTTCGGGTGGGCCATCTAGCACGTGGTCGAAGTTCCACTCCTGCTCGCTCGAGGAGGAAGATTGGAAAGAGGGGCCTGAGGAGATGGAGGAAGAGGAAGACATTGCTACAGGGAAAGAGGTTTTTTAGGTGCCGATGGCCGGAACAGAGCAAGAGGATGAAGTGGTGAACCGTTCGGCACAGTTAAATAAAGGGGGTATAGTGGAGATTTAATGCCATTGCGGTTTCCGAGGGAGTGATGTTAAAGCTATCAAATCTTGCTGAGAAGTGGAAGAGGCAAGGCATCATGATGAAGGATACTGCGACGGTTTTGACATAGGCATCCCAAATGGGCCTGCCGAATATAGTACCCGGGGTTTATTGAAGGCCCATTACCCGAAGAATAAGAAGATTCGGAAGCCCAAGATGTACTTAAGGAAAAGATAGAGTTGTAATAGGAAGTGTTATTTGTAATCTGGCGGGATGAGTTAGAAACCGTCCCGGACTCTGTAACTTGTACAAAACGAAACCCTCGGCTCCACCTCTTATATAAAAGGGGAGTCGAGGGACGAGGAGATCATCGAATCATTGTACTGCAAACCCTAGTTTTCATATTCGTCGAGTACTTTTCGGCTGAAACCTTCGAGATCTACTTGCCCTCTACTTCTAACTAAACCCTAGCCTACAATCCATAGGCATTGATAAGTTAATCCCTTGTCAGGTTTTGCTCTACCACGACATGACCCGACGAAGAAAAAGCAGAGTGATTTTGGAATTGTCATTTCCAAAACCAGGGGGGCATGTGTTATCACCAGAATTTGACCGGATCAGAGGTGGTCCGCGATTACAGATGGGCTTGAAGAATATACGTAGAAGAAATACATGAATCGGCCTTGTATACAAAGTTTGGGCTAGTTTGCCCGTGTATCTGTAACATAGTAGGATACGTGTCGGTTAGATAGAGTTTGGCTCGTGCACGGTTGGGATTATTCCCACGTTAGAAAGTCTACGGACTATAAACATGTATCTAGGGTTTATGAAATAAACAACAATCACGTTCACCACAAACCAATCTAGGCGCATCGCCAACTCCCTTGTCTCGAGGGTTTCTTCCGGGTAAGCATCATGCTGCCTAGATCGCATCTTGCGATCTAGGCAGTACACGTTTATTCGTCCTTCATGCGTTGCTCGTGCTGAAGCCTTGTTGATGGCGAGCAACGTGGTTATCATAGATGTTTTAGGGTTAGCATTGTTCATCGTATCATATGCTGTCGTCGTGCAACCCTTAGGCATCTAGCCGCCTTTACACCTATCTTAGGTGTAAGCACGGCACCCCGCTTGATCATTATTTAGTAGATCCAATCCGTTATGATTGCTCCTTGTTCTTCAAGGATTAGTTTAATATCTGCATAGTTAGGCCTTACAAACGGGTTGAAGGATCCAGTGGCGTGTAGGGTGTAGTTTGCTAGCCCTAGACAGGATGTTCCGGGATCAACTTCGTGTTGGTTTTTAGGCCTTGTCTAGGGTCGGTTTACGATCACCGTGCGTGGCCGCCAGTGCTCAATCACGAGTAGGATGTTCCGATTATGTGGTGAAAACCCTAAATCGTAGTAGGTTGTTTTAGCTTTATTTTGATCAAGCGGGACCACCATCCGATCGTACACCTCGTACGGATCATGGGTGGATCGGCTCCTTGAGCCGATTCACGGGACAACCCGAGAGCCGATCGAGGCTCGTATTTAATGTTTACGTGTATGCCATGCAGGAAACTAAGCGAGGCACATCCAACACCTTCCTGACCAGGTATAGGTCAGGTGGAACGCCCTTGCACCAGCATCGGACGTGCGTGCCGGAGTCTTTGCGGGCCGTCGCTCGGTGGGACCAGGGCCAGCCGCAGCCCTGGGAGCCTCCCGGCTCTACTGTGTTGCCCGTCGCTGCTCGCCGGTGGGTTTCTGACCGCAACAGGTAGTTCTCCACTAATAGGTTCAAACTACATGGTGCAAGAGCTTAATCATGATCTACTTGAGAGCTCAAAACAATTACCAAGTATCGAATTATTCAATAAAATATGAAGCATTTTCTGTTTCCAACCAAATGCAATAAATGCAGCAGCTTTTAACTTTTGCCATGAACATTAAAAGTAAAACTAAGAACACTAGTGTTCAATATGAAAAAGCGGAGCGTGTCTCTCTCCAACACAAGGATTGCTAGGATCCGAATTTATTCAAACAAAAACAAAAACAAAAACACACAGACGCTCCAAGTCAAGCACATAAAATGTGACCGAATAAAAATATAGTTTCACTAGATGTGACCTGATAAGTTGTTGATGGAGAAGGGGATGCCTTGGGCATCCCCAAGCTTAGACGCTTGAGTCTTCTTGAAATATGCAGGGATGAACCATGGGGGCATCCCCAATCTTAGACTTTTCACTCTTCTTGATCATATATCATCCTCCTCTCTTGACCCTTGAAAACTTCCTTCACACCAAACTTCTCATAAACTTCATTAGAGGGGTTAGTACTCAAAAAAACTTTAATCCACTTTAGTCCTGTAGTGACACATTGCAAGAACTCAATAAAACATTAGCTACAGCTCTCCACGTCTAGAAAGCCTTGCTTAAAGTCCACAAGAGACAATGCAAAAAACAGAGACAGAATCTGTCAAAACAGAACAGCTAGTAAAGACGAACTTTTTAGAGGTACTTCCGTTGCTCAAATCAGAAAACTCAAAACTAATGAAAGTTGCGTACATATCTGAGGAACACGCATGAAAATTGGCAGATTTTTCTGAGTTTCCTACAGAGAGATCTAATCAAATTTGTGACAGATAGAAATCTGTTTCTGCGCAGAAATCCAAATCTAGTAGAGACTTTACTTGGCACAACAATGCGATAAAATAAAGATAAGGAGAGGTTGCTACAGTAGTAACAACTTCCAAGACACAACAAAACAGTAGCAAAATAAAACATGGGTTATCTCCCAAGAAGTGCTTTCTTTATAGCCATTAAGATGGGCTCAGTGATTTTAATGATGCTCACATAAGGATGAGAGTTGAAGCAAAGAGAGCATCAAAAAGCAAGTATGAAACAAATTTAAGTCTAACCCACTTCCTATGCATAGGAATCTTGTAAACAAATAAATTCATGAAGAACAAAGTGACAAGCATAGGAAGATAAAACAAGAGTAACTTCAAAAGTTTCAGCATATAGAGAGGTGTTTTAGTACCATGCAAATTTCTACAACCATATTTTCCTCTCTCATAATAATTTTCAGTAGCTTCATGAATAAACTCAACAATATAACTATCACATAAAGCATGTTTTTCATGATTCATAAACACATAATTTTTATCAAGCTCAAAAATAATGGGATTAAAACTTTCAAACCCACTTTTATCAATAATATAACAAGATGATTGATCAATCTCAAAAGATATGGGACTCCTAGATAAAGTCAAGACCTCTCCAATCCCATTTTTATTAGTGGTACAATTAATATTATCAAGTAACATAGCACCATCATCTAAAGATTTATCATAAACATTTGCCAAGCAAAACTCTTTAGTACCATGCATTTCGACATCAGGCACAAACAAAGCATTATTATAAAATTTATCAAAGTAGCATGGATTATCATAGACAACAGTAGCATAATTATTCTCACAAGTTTTACTCATAGGGAATATTTCAAGAGAATCCACGGGAACATAACATTCATCCTCCTTTGGTAAGCATGGAGGACAATCAAATAGTGTAAGAGATAAAGAGTTACTCTCATTAGAAGGTTGGCATGGGTAGCTAATCCATTCTTCCTCCTTTTGTTCATCACTCTCCTCTTCTTTTTCATCCAATGAGCTTTCAGGTTTATCAATTTCCTCTTCTTTTTCATCCAATGAGCTTTCAGGTTCATCAATTTCTTCTTCCACTAGTTCCTGCAAATTGTGAGTGCATTCTTGTGCATTAATGAGTCTCTCTTTATAATCAATGATATAAGGATTATCACTGTAACTTTCTATGCAAAAATTAAGGATAGAAGAGACATAATCTTTAAGGTCCTTACAAGCAACACAAGTTTCATAATTTTTAGACATGAAGGATTCTATCTCAGAGGCTCCCATAAATAAGACAAATTGTTCTACCTCTTCGAACCCAAAATGATTATAGTTATTCCAATTGTAGTTCTTAATTAAAACTTCTTTACTAAAGCCACATTGGAATTTAAGATGTTTAGTATCCTGTTTAGAGTAACAGTTTATATCATGGCGTTTAAGCAAGATTTTAGCAATTGTATTCAATTTTTCTATCACAGCACTCATAACTTTGCCCGTTCTTGATTCTCTATAATTCATATATAATTCAACAAGCTCCAAATAGGTTGTGGGTTCTCCCATAACAACAGTTTTAAATTTTTCGGTTTTTCAAATTTTTATGGATTTTCGGGTATATGAGGAAAATAAAACAAGACAAAAACAAACTAGACGAAAGTAAACTAAGCAAAATAATACTAGACAGAAATAAACTAAGCACAAATAAACTAGACAAAAGTAAACTAAGCAAAACAAAATAAAATAAAACAGAAACAGAGAGAGAGGTAGAGTGTACTCCCCAGGTGAACTTATGAGTAGAGCTATGCCTCCCCGGCAACGGCGCAAGAAAATAGTCTTGATAACCCACAAGTATAGGGGATCACAACAGTCTTCGAGGAAAGTAAAACCCAAATTTATTGATTCGACACAAGGGATGTAAAGAATACTTATAAGCCTTAACAACTGAGTTGTCAATTCAGCTGCACCTGGAAAAGCACTAGTAACAGGGGTGATGTGAAAGCAGCAGTGATATGAGAGCAATAGTAACAGTAACACAGCAGCGATGAATGATAACACAGAGGCAATGGCACTAGAAAATAGTTGATACTACTTCCAATGACATATAGAACGAGTATATGATGATGAAAGATGGACCGGGGTTCCCAGCTATCTACACTAGTGGTAACTCTCCAATAACAAGTGACAAGTGTTGGGTGAACAAATTACAGTTGGGCAATTGATAGGATTGAAAGCATTAAGATAGAACATCAGTTTATTAATCATGTAGGCATGTTTTCCATATATAGTCATACGTGCTCGCAATGAGAAACTTGCATAACATCTTTTGTCCTACCAGCCGGTGGCAGCCGGGCCTCAAGGGAATCTACTGGTAATTAAGGTACTTCTTTTAATAGAGCACCGGAGCAAAGTATTAATACTTGATGAAAACATGTGATCCTCATACCTAAGCCTTCCCCTCCAGTTATCCCACTTGCTGTCACTCTGGGGCCTCGGGTTCCGGACATAGACATGTGCAAACAACTTGTAGATACAATCTAAGCAATAAGTATAGAGCTTAAATCTAAGATCATGTCACTCGTGCACTAGTGACAAGCATTAAACACAACAAGATTGCAGCAACAATAACTTCACAAACTTATATAGATAGACTAATCATAATGTAACAATCCATCGGATCCCAACAAACTCAACACCAATTACATCAGATGAATCTCAATCATGTAAGGTAGCTCATGAGATCATTGTATTGAAGTACATGGGAGAGAGAGTACCAACTAGCTACAGCTAGAACCCGTAGTCCATGGGGGAACTACTCACGGAGCATGATGGAGGCGGTGGCGTTGATGGAGATGGCTTCCGGGGCACTTCCCGTCCGGCGGCGCGCCGGAACGGAGACTCTGTCCCCGAAACGGAGTTTCGCGATGATGGCGGCGCCCCGGAGTCTTTCCGGAGTTTCGTCAATTGGTATCGGGTTTTTAGGTCGCGAGGGATTTTATAGGCGAAGAGGCGGCGCAAGGGGGTGCCCGGGGGCCCACACCATAGGCTGGCGCGCCCCTCTAGGCCGCGCCGCCCTGTGGTCGGGGGGCCTGGGCCTCCTCTCTGTCTCCCCTTCGGTGTCCTGGTCCGTCTCGGTGAAATAAGATGTTTGGCTTTTGTTTCGTCGAATTCCGAGAATGTTGCCCGAACAACCTTTCTGGAACCAAAAACAGCAGAAAACAGGAACTGGCACTTCGGCATCTTGTTAATAGGTTAGTTCCGGAAAATGCATAAAAACATTATAAAGTGTGAGCAAAACATGTAGGTATTGTCATAAAACTAGCATGGAACATCAGAAATTATAGATACGTTGGAGACGTATCACCCACCTGTCAATGTATTTTTATTTGCAGAAAAGAAAAGAAAAGGAAAACAGGGGTGGGTCCCACCAGGGTCAATGCCGGTGGTCAACTCAGGCGGACCGCACCGGTGACCACACCATGGAAGCGCTACAACATGCGCGCGGACACGCGGTTAGGCGCATTCGGCGCGGGGCGACGCGGGCGACCTGATAGTGGTGGCGCCGCTAACGATTGGACGCCGCAGCATCGCCGGTGATGATGTGCAGCGGCGGACGAGGCAGGTGCATGGCAAGGAGGGCGCTACAGAGGGCCAGAGACAGGGCCGAGATCACCGGCGGGTCGAGGAGCTCACCGCGGAACTCATAGGAGGGTTCCCAGGCCGGGAGAGATCCAACAACGTCGATTCGACGACGGAGGTGGTGACCGGACGCGGAGAAGAAGGAGATGTTCCCGTCGATTGGGGGCATCCCCGGCCGATTCCTTTGGCCAGGAGAACTGGGGCGGCGAGGCGGAGCTCGAGGAAGGGTCGCCGGAGCTCGAGGTGGCCTGGAGCGTCGGCAATCGATGGCGACCGCGACTACTATAAGTGCCAGGGTTTCGATTTCGCGATAGAAAGCAAGGGAGAGAGGAAGTGGGGTGCTAGGGTTCGTCGTGGCGGCGGCGCGGACGCTTTATAGCCGGCCGGGGGTGATGCCTACGCATGCTTCTATTCTTGTAGACATTATTGGGCCTCCAAGTGCAAAGGTTTGTAGAACAGCAGCAAGTTTCCCTTAAGTGAATCACCGAATGTTTATCAAACTCAGGGAGGTAGAGGTCAAAGATATCCCTCTCAAGCAACCCTACAATTACGATACAAGAGGTCTCTTGTGTCCCCGACACACCCAATACACTTGTCAGGTGTATAGGTGCACTAGTTCGGCGAAGAGATAGTGAAAGACAAGTAATATGGATGATTACAAGTGGTAATTGCAATCTAAAATAAAAATGACAGCAAGCAAACATGTAGCATAACTGGATGTAAACAGTGTTTCAATGCAGCAAGCAAAACATGTTGTCACTGACCGCTGCGACGCCGCCTCAACTCATGCGCCAGTATTAATACCGAAGGCGCTAGATCCTGCAGGGCATTGATGGCTACGACGTCTTATATGGGTCCTATGGCAGCCTCTCCCCCACTACCTCTCCTTACACCCTTGCCAGAACCAGCACACCACCGCAATCACCGCCGTCGATGAAGATAGCGTCCTGGCTGAAAAAGACGGTGAACTAAAACAGGAGGCAGGCTCATCCCCGGGCCACCATCACCACTCGTCACCTCCACGCGCCCGTCGCACCCGAAATCTATCGCCGCCTCCATGCTTGGTAGATTCCATCGGGCCACAAACCATTATGGCAGTGGCGCAGCACCAAACGCCCCCTCCACGGGAGCACAACCGCCTCTACGTCCCGGTGCTGGGGTGCCACCGGTGGACGAAGGTGCGAGCACAACGACGTCTCCCTTCCCGGCGGCTGGCACCTCAACCTTAGTAGGGTGACGTGCCGCCAGCATCCAGTGATGGGCCATCGCTGGAAGCGGAGATGCGACATCACATCGCTCGGCTCCCGCAGTCGTTGCGGTACGGCCGCGGGTACCTCCGGCTGCCAGGCCTTCCTCGCGTAGGAGCACAACGTGCGGTGGGCATCCTGGGAGGTGCGAGAATTCCATCCCGGCGAGGAGTACGACGACCTCGCCGCGGTCACCGACGAGGACGAGGTTTTCACGGCAGAAGCGGCGGTTAAACATGTGGTGCCGGTGTTAGAGGGCTACAATGAGAAGGCAACTTACATCCTCGCCATCGAGGAGTCCAAGGTGGCTGAGGAGTCCAAGTGGGTTTGGGAGGGGTTGGACGACATCGTCCGGCTCACAATGATGGTAGCGGAGCACAATGTGGCGCTGTCACCGCCTTCACCACTGCCGTCACGGGCCACATGGGAAGGGCAGATGGTGGCCATGGCCGTGGGCGCCTCCATTTCTGGTCGTCATTGACGATAACGGGCAGCAGTAAGTGGCCAGGGAATCGTGCTAGTAGTAGTCTATGGTTTCATTAATTTCTATTTAAAAAATTATCAAGTTTTTTTTTTGCGTCGAGCCGCTGGGCTACTCCAGACGCAAATGATCAATATTGTCAATATTGTCATGGCAGCCAATTTCGCGACCCTCCGATGCAAACGGATCAAAACGAACACAAATTGTATCTGAAAATGGGTCGGGAAAGTGAGCATTTTCCATTCTAGACTCATGTATCTAGTAGTCAAAGAATTACAAGAAACTACGGGCGCTAATCATGATCTTGACCTTATCACCAATCATCTTCTCTGACAAAGAAAGTTAGAATTTTTTGACGCTGCACACTTCGTACGGGGGATTTGAGCATTTTACGATGAGACAAATGACCCTCTTTAATTCTAAAAAGTTTCGATTCAGAGCATGTTCAAGGTTTCGGCTGTATGCATAACTGATGCAAATGTCGGGCCAACTCATTTTAAACAAAATGTTCAAGGTCAATATGATTTTTTTTAGTGTTTTCTTTTGTTCACACTACAAATAATTAGGGCTTCAATGACGGTACATGCTGATATTTGAGAAATCCGTCAGTAAATGTCTTTTTCTGTAACAGTATCGTGTTTTTGCGTCACAGGTGGCGTTTTGGGCCACTTGGCCCCAAAAATTAGTGATGGGCGAGCTCTAAACGTCACCTATTGTCCAGAAATGAGCGTCGCGGAAGGTGAGCGGTCCGAATTGCGGAATCGGCAGGGTGGCATCACAAGAGCTGGGCTTCGGACCGGTGGACACACCTGACCCACACTCTGCACGCTTCTGTTCCCGTACTTTTCTGTCTATCCGCACAACAGTCCAAGGCCTACAGCGTTGGACCCATATTTGTAGGGGAGACAGGCACTGTCCGCACACATGTACCCGACCTGCAGCACTAGGACCCACATGTTAGGTACCGACATGACTCTCCTCCGTGGGACCGCCCGTTCCGACAGCCTCCCAGCATGTGAAGTAGACCAAAACCGTTGGTACCACCATCGTGGGCTCCACATGTCAGTTGTCATGCCAATTTTTTTGGGACACGTGCGATCACAAGTGTCTATGTGCCTTCAATTTTGGATGTCTGGCCTCGCATGTCAGAGCTTGGTGGGCCTACATAATGTATCAGCCCCTCAGGTGCCATTCCCATCGAGTCCACATGAAGATGTGATGTGGCCCCGCATGTCAGAGCCTGGTGGGCCCGTATGTTAGAGATTGGTGGGCCCGGCATGTCAGAGCTTGGTGGCCCGAATGTCAGAGCTAGCTGGGCCTTACTTTCCTATGAGCTTTAAATTACACAAAAATGAATATTTTGAAATGGTTGGAGACATAACACACATATTATACTTGGAATAGCAAGTGCTATATAGGTAGATATGATAGACAATTGGGTTTGAGTGGAATTAGAAACAAGTCTATGCTTGTGTGAGAATTTATTTCTTTTGGCTAGCAAGAGATCTAGAAGCATGCAATAGTATTTATAGAGCTATTCATTCATAATCAAACAATTATACTTAATGTTAAACATCTATGTGTACTAGTAACAAGCGGCACTAAATAGGGCACATAGCAAATCAACACTCAATAAAGCATTTGAAACTAGAATACATAATATAAATTTCAGCTTTATTTTGCATCTCTCTTCAACTTTTAATAGTATGCAAACTTATATTTGTTGAGGAATTCATAAAAAATATCACTTAAAGCAATCTTATATTAAGAATTAACAGAGTATAGCCATAAGTACTTTAAGATGTTGTTTGAATATCAAATATGCTACCTTGATCAAACAACATCATCACTTTTGTCACGTGACGAATATAGCACATGCATTCACTTTATCCCTAGTAAGATAGCAAAAGAAAAGATAAAGCCACAATACATCATGAATTTTTTGTCACTATTCAATCACTAAAACCATGTTATTTCATTTAACACACACATCACCCCACACACTTTATTGCATACAAGTTGGATCAGAACCAATACTTAAGAATATCTATCAATACATCTTACGCAAAGTATAGCAAAATCTCATAGTATCATATTATAGAATAAAGATCCACCACATAGGTATTACAAATATGACCATAATCTGGTTGGGCAGCTCATATGGCACTAAGAACTATGAAGAACATAAGATAAATAGATCAAGCTACTGCAACAAACCCAGAGTACGTCTAGAGGTGGAATACCCCCCCTTGATCATGGTGATGATGAGGAAAACATTGGAGAAGGTGGAGATCCCTCCGGTAGCGGCTTCAGCGGAGTTTCCCCCTCCAATCTTCCCTGTTGCAGCCTCTGTTTTCATGTTTCTGTCTTTCTGCAGCGCTCTCCTCCAAAGAACCCTCGGGGGTCCATATATATATATAGTAGTTTTTAGGTCAAAATAGGTCATTGGGCGAAAGAATCAAGTGATTTGGACGATCGGAGACCAAAAGAGCATCGGTGGCGCGTCCTCCTTTCCTGGGCACGCAGCGTGCCCTCTTTTGGGCCTCATGCCTCTCCAGGTGTGCTTCTAGGGCCCAGGTTGATTCCCCCGATGAAAAAATGACCCTCCAGAAATCCTAGCTCAATTTAACTCCGTATAGATCTCTGAAGATGAAAATACACAAGACATGGAATTCCTGTTATAAACCAAATAAAGGGGATCATCGGTAAATCCCCATAAATCAATGTAAAACATGGTATTATCATCATATATGTTGCAAATATGTGGGAATTAATTATAATAGAGGAAAGGATAAAAAATGGTTATTATCATTACCTACTGCTAGTATTAATTCTTGGGATGATCTTAAAGAAGCCTTCATTAAAAAGTATTACCCACCTGTTAAGATCTTACAAAATCGAAATGGTATCCTATCATTTAGACAAAATGATAATAAACATGTACAACAACATGGAAATAATTTAAAACATGCTTATAACTTGCCCATCACATGGAGTTAGTGAATGGACTATCTTACACTCTTTCTATAATGGGCTAAACATAATGTCTAGAAGCATGATAGATTCCGCTGCGGGAGGTGCTTTATGGGTAAAACTGTGCCTGAAGCTAAAGCCATATTATAAAGCATGTTACATAATCATAGTCAATGCCATACTGAAAGAGCACCTAATTCTACCAATAAAGTGCATTCAATTGAAGAACAAAAGAGGCCATACTTGCCTACATAGCCAAGCAAAGTAATGATAATGCCCCTCTACAAGAATTAGTTGGAAAGAACAATGAAAATGTGGATGTTAATTTTATAAGAAACTTTGGCAACAATTGGTATGGAAATAACAATTACAATAATTCTTATGGCCGGCCACCTTATGTGCCAAACAAATATGCTAGTGGTAGTAACTCTAATGAATTAGAGAACACCATTAGATCCTTTATTGCCACACAAAAAGAGTTGAATAAATAATTCATAGCAAAATTTGAAAGGCAATATGCTTTTATTGATAAAGTTGAGCTCTTAACACAAGAAGTTCTGTCTTCCAAAAATATCTTACAACAAAAGAGCCACAAAGAAACAATTAAACATGTGCAAGAAGTTATAGATAAATCTTGGGAAGCTTTGAATACTATTGATGAAAAGTAAACTCTTATGATTACTAATGATAAACAAATTGAAGAAGTTAAAATGCTTAGTGAAGCAAGGGAACCACTTTTGGATCTTGATAAATGTAGCTTGCCTGAATTGATTGCAATACTTGAGAAATTTGCTAAAGATCCCACTATCAATGTCAATCAAGCTGGTTTTGGTTCCTATATTGCTTACTATATCATTAAAGAAAATATTCAAAGATACAATAATGAGGCAATGATACCACCTAAGCTTGGGGATGCGTGGATCCCCAAGATATTAATTTCTATTGATAAAGAAGCACATCATGTCATTCTAGATTTAGGATCTAGTGTTTATGTCATATCAAAATAGCTATATGAATTACTTAATCTGAAAAATATGGAAAAATGCTCTATTGATTTATTACTTGCTGATGATTCAACCAAAAAGGATTTAGGAGAATTAAATGATGTAATGGTTGAATTTCATATGACATATGTGCATGTTGATTTCATTGTTATGGACATGGATAGAAATACCTCTAGTCCTATAATCTTTGTAAGACCTTTTCTGAGAACAACCGGAGCTATCATTAATTCTAAAGAAGGGAATGTCAAGTTTCCATTCCCACACAAGAAGTTTATGGAGCACTTTCCAAGGAAGAAGGAGGTAGCATTCATGCTACCACATAATTTCCATGACACTTGAAATAAGTAGGTAAGCCTACCTGTATGGCTATAAAGAAAGAGCTTTACGGGAGGCAACCCTAGATGTTTTTTATATTTTGTTTTTATTTTTCATTATTGATCTATCATGTTGGTTTTATTTTAGTTTACTCTCTGGTTTTTAAATAAAGTATCAAGTTTTTACCCATTTGGGCAACATAGAATTTTCGCAAAAACTTGAAGCGTCCTTGTTTTATTTGTGTCTACTTTTGTTTTTAAAATTAAAGGACTGTCATATTGAGTGGTCATAGTGCATACACATGAGCTACTGGATCAAACTCTCTATCTCTGAATGTTCAAAGTAAATTAAGTTGCATGATTATAATAGAAAAGGAGGAATGCCTAAAAGCTGAAATTTAGTTTGTGTATGGTATTTCTAGTTTCACATGCTCTATTGAGTGATGATTTGTTATGTGCCTTATTCAGTGCTATTTCTTTCTAGTATACATAGGTGTTCAATTTTAAGTATCATTTTTTGATGATGAATGAATAGTCCGTGGATACTATTGCATGCCTTTAGACCTCTTGCTAGCCAAAATAATTGAATTCTTACAAAAGCATAGACTTGTTAAGAAGCTCAACTCAAATCCAATGTTTATCATACCTACCTATATAGAACTTTCAATTCCAAGTATAATGTGTGTGTTATGCCTCCAACCTTTTCAAAGTATCCTTTTTGTGCAATTTACAACTCATAAGAAAGTAATGTTTGGAAGGAAAATACCACTATGCATGTTGTGGGTTTGACTGATTATGAGTAATGAGATAGACCGTAACCACGCTTACTAGGGAGGTCTTTCAACATTGCACCATCAAGGTATTGCACCCTACGTTGATCATCATTTCTTTTGTTTTGTTGATGGCTATCTCTTGTGGAATAAGTGGAGGTTATCAAGACTAAGTATGCATGCGTTATTAGATAAGAGCAATGTGCCGCTAACCGAAGCAATGCTTAATCATGGTGAAAGTTTCAGCAACGAGCATCCTCAATAGGAAGAGTGAAAACAGTAAAATAAAAAGAGTTAGTGAAAATAAAGAGAGAGAGAGAGAGAGAGAGAGAGAGAGAGAGAGAGAGAAAAAGAAAAAAGAAAAAAGAAAAGAAAGGAAGAAGAAACGAGTTAGAGAAAAAAGTGAGAGAGAGTTAGAGAGGATGCTCAACGTCTGTTGTTCATGTTGTCCCGGTATGGATGGCCTATAGTTGAGATACCAATCTTCTTTGGTCCTTTGTACAGGCGGCATGAAGGTACCCCATTGCGATACTTGGTTGAAACATATGTGTTGAAAAGTCTTGGTAACCCGGAGCTGAGTAGGAAGAGGTGTAGTCCTTAGCGTGCAAGAAAATGAGGAAACACTTACTCGTAAGAGATCAAACTCATGACACATAGATATCTTCATACATGAGATACTTGGTACCCCATCCTTATTATTATTGTTGACATGAATTGCATATCTCAAAACCTTGTTTTATTCTCTCTACTTTTTATTTTGTTGAAGGTTTAGCACATACATTCCCTGCTTACTTTCTTGTGTTCAAGAGTCAAAAGAAATATTCAAGAAAATAGAAGACAAAGAGTCTTCCAACAATTCTATAGGATCCTTCTAAGCATGCTTTATGATTCATACTACTTATCATTCATGTTTCTTACAATGCTAATTACTATTATGCATGCTTTGTAGAATGTAAAAGTTATCACTTGATGAGTTCATATTACTTATTTTCGTTCTTTATTGACTTAACCTTGTGATACTTTGCATGATTATTTAGAAGCTATATATAATAAACTTCAAAGTTCATGTTAGTTTTATTGCCTTTATGCTCGAGATGAGCATAGGTTAAGCATTGGGGATGTTTATGCATGTAAAATGCATACATGAACTTTGTCCTTTAGCATATTGAATTCTCACATATCTGCAACATACATGATGTTAATAATATTTTTTATATTGATTTATGGGAATTTACCAATGATCTCTTTTATTTGGTTTATAACTCTGCAGAACAGGAAAACCCTGCTTCGCGTATTTTTCTCTTGCAGACACGTATACGGAGTTAAATTGACCTGAAATTTTTGGAGCGTCACTTCTCCATCGGGAGAAGCACCTTGGAGCTTTGGAGGACGCCTGGATGGGCATGAGGCCCAAAAGAGTGCAGGTGGCACGCCCAAACATGTAGGGCGTGCCACCCACCCTCTTTCGACCATCGATCGTTCAATTGACCTGATTCTTCCGTCCAATGACATATTTTGACCTAAAAATCACTATATATAAGGCCCTGAAGAGTTCTCGGGAACAGAGCACCACAAAAACACGAAAAATAGAGGCCAGCAACAGAGAAGATTGGAGGGGGAAACTTCGCCGAGATCATTGCTGGAGGGATCTCCACCTTCTCCAACATCTTCATCATCATCACCATAATCAAGGGAGAGTAGTCCACCTCTGGACTATGGATTTGTGGCAGTTACTTGATCTATTTTGTTAAGGGCATCTCAAGCGGCGCGACGCATTTCAGACGTTGTAATGTCCGTTTGCGTCGCGCTGCGGACGCGAGACAGACCGTTTTTGTCCGTGCGTCCATTTGCACCTGGGGGTGGCTCCAGCGGCACGACGCATTTCCGCGCTTGCATGAATTTATGAAGTTTCCAAACAACAAAATAAGGAAATCAACGAAGTCATAGTTATTACATTTAAATTTTTAAAAGTCTACATGAAAATAAGATAGTATTTCTCTAGGCATGATCTTCATTGCCAGCCAATGTCCACTGATGCTCAATCAGATCCGTCTGCAGCTGTTTGGAGACGTTCTCATTAGTGACTTCTACATTGATATTTAGATACTCCTGCCAAGATGAAGCTCCAGGAAGTGGCGCCACCAGCTCACCTTGAAATTCCTAGTGGTTCTCATTGCGGCCATCAGGACGCTCGTTCTCAACGATCATGTTGTGCATGATCACGCAGCATGTCATTACCTCATGCATGGTCTTCAGGGACCATGTTCTTGCCGGGTGACGGACAATTGCCCACCGAGCTTGGAGCACACCAAATTCGCGCTCCACATCTTTCCTGCAAGCCTCTTGCATCTTGGCAAACCTCCTCGTCTTCTCGGAGTTTGGATTACGGACAACCTTCACCAATGTGGCCCAGTTAGGGTAGATGCCATCAACAAGATAATATGGCTTGTCATATGCATTTCCGTTGATCTCATAGCTCACCCGGGGAGCTTTGCCTTGCATGGGCCGGTTGAAAACCGGTGATCGGTGCAACACATTGATGTCATTGTTGAAACCGGCCATGCCAAAGAACGAATGCGAAATCCATAAATCTTGAGATATGACAGCTTCAAGAATGACAGTTTTTCCCTCCTCATGCCCGCTGTACGCACCCTGCCATCCAAATGGACAGTCGTCGGACTCCTCGTCGGAAGAGGAGTCGACGACCTCTGCGCGGTACTTGTCCAACATCTGCCACATGTCCATCTGCGTGGGTACAAACTGCAGATCAATAGCGCCGAAAACACGAGTAAGAAACCTACCGACGCAATTAACCGAACAGGTCGTGGGCGGCGCGGAAGGGCGGCGCAATCGGGAGCGTTTCGCCCGAAAACAGCCGGCAGGTACGCGACGGAGCCAAGCCCGAGTACGATCCTGCTCTCCCGCGCGGCGAGAACGGAGCCGACGGCGACTTCTGGGGCGTTGTGGCGGGACGGCGGTGGGTGGGGTTGGGGTGGTGGCGTCGCACTAGGGCAGCAAAGACAGGGAAAAAGAAGCAAATCGAAGCGGTCGATTTCGCTGTCCTTGACATACGAGACCGGGTAAGAAATGGAGGACGCTCCGCGCGACCGCCGAGCATCCGCGGAGTGGGCCAGGTTTGCGTCTCCGCGGATGGTCCGGTCACTTTGCGTCGCCCCGTTGGAGCAGGCCCGAGACGCATTTCCGGTCATGACGAACGAAAACGGTCGCTGAGTATCCGTTTGGGTCGCGTCCGCTGGAGATGCCCTAAGACGAAGGATCCAAGCGTGCCGTTGTTGATAGATTTCCGGACGTTCCAAGTTTTGCATCTTGGATTCTTTCTCTTGTCCGAGATGAAGATTAGTGGATGGCTCGGGCGGGCGCTAGATAAGACAAGGTGCCAGTCGCGGGTAGGAGACAAAGCTGTAAATAACTTTGCAGTACGTACGTCCGGGTGGCATGCAGTTGCAGCAAGAAACGGGCGGGCGCACTCGAGTTCGCACGTCCCATCCGAGAGCGACGCGAGTCTCAGTTGCATCAAATCGGCCACGCCGCTCCGCCTGCACACAACACAGGGGCCCCGGCGGCAAGGCATCATTGCCGCCGGCGCCGGGAGACGAGCCGCGCGGTGGCTCCCCGTTGTGCTAGCTCGCTACTCTGACTAGCTAAGCTGCCACTGCCAGTTTCTGGTACCAGAACGCACGTCACGCCGGCCGTCAGCCAGCTAGCTGCGGCGCAGTCCATCGGGCGACTGCAGTGGCGAGGCGACGGGGAGGCCTATTTTGGATAACGCCGCGGCGAGCTTGCCAGTGCCAGCCGCGCGCCGACGTCACGCGCTCCAGTTTTTGTCCCTCATCGCTCCATCTCCAGGTAGTATGTACGTTCAGAATCAACCCAGGTACTATTAGTCAGGTCGCATGTGCTACGTTCGCAGCCCAGGGAAACGTGTAATGCTAGTGTCAGTCTGGCATATGAGTGTAGCACATACAAGAGCACTGTAAATCCATATCTTTTCTTTTGATATGTACAAACTCATAAAATAGTACGGTTTCTTTTCATATGTACAGAAAATACAAATTAAAACCATGTGAATGCTATATATATATAACATACCAGGAGCACTACCAATCCATATATTTTCTGTTTTTTAGGTCAAAACTGATCGAACTTTAGGGTAAATTTGAAGTGTGCATGATATAGTATTTTTTTGGAAACATGGGTGCATGAGCAATTAGTTGTAAAAAAACATGCTCATGATTATGCTTGAACAAATATCTATTGATTTTGCTATATTCTCCGGAAATCCATTTTTGCTCATGGGTGTAGATGCACCTATTGCCAAAAAACATATTTCAAAATGTCTGAAATTTCAAAAAGAATCGAGGTGTACTTCCACATCTTGTATGCCTGCACACAAAGTGTCGTGAATTTTTTATTTATTTTCGTGGCATGTGCAAAACAAAACAATTTCTTGTGCCCCGAAAAAGTTTATTACGAATCATTTACTACTATTTATCTTTTTTACATAGGCTACATAATGTTTTTTCCTGCAAAACTTTTGTACTCAAACATAGGATGTCCGGATGCACACCAAATAATTTTAATAACATTTTGAAATTGATTTAAAATTTAATTTTTAATAGGCGTAGATACACCTATGAGCTAAAACGTCATGCCCTATATTCTCGTCCTAATTTAGGAAAGGACGAGCTTTGTATAATTTGTTAATGAAGTAGGAAAGCCGGGTCCTAACTAGCTTGCAACGCCGAAGTAGGGGAGAGCATCACCGTGCCCCCTCCAGCAGGATGTCCAGCACCGTGCAGGATGTCATTGCTTTGGATTTTTTTAAAAGCACCAACAAAAGACAAATGGTCCTGAATTTCTATATAAGTAATAGCGACATCATCACTCTTTGAGATAAGAGTAATAATTCCATAATTAATCATTTCCAAGCTGCTTTTATGACTGTGGAAATCATTGAACATATTCAACATATCAAACTTGATAATGTCTCATCAAGATTAAAAGAATTTTGCAGAAAATACATCTACGCCGGCAACTTTGTTTTCATCTGATCAATAGCATTTTGTATTTCTTCTTTACTGAAGGGCATGTCTTAAGTTTTGTATATCCTCGTCATTTAATTTCCCATCTTTTTCCCAAATTTTATTCTGAGTCTGACATTTGCATCACGAGCTGGACCAAAAGAGTTTCTTATAAAATGTTGTTACATGATTTACGAGTTCAGGAGTACCCTGTATACATCATGTCCATTGTTCGGGGAAATATTGTTCTCCTTCTTTTTTCACCATTAGCCACTCTATGGAAAAAGGCAGTGTTATTATCCCCTTGCAGCAACCATATCTTAGTGGATCTTTGCTACCAATAGGATTCTTCATTGTTCATAAATTTGCATCGACTCCTTCTATATCTAGGATTTCCTATGCAATTGTTCAGAGGTGGGGAAGCAATTTCTTCTATGGCTTCTAGATCTAGCTCCTGAGTAATCTATTTCGTCCACTTGATGTCACGTTCTCTGAGAATCAACTAAGGGTTGCGACCATATCTGACTTGTATATTTCCAAGAACTCTTTTTTAAGAAAGACATGGACGTGGACGCTCATAAATGCGTATATGTACTCACCTCTATGAATGTATGCACATACGTCCTGCATCTATAAGCACCTCCGAGAGATTAAGTTCAGTAAACATTATTCGACATGATCTTGAGATTTTTTTTGAAATGGAGGAAAAATCTTTGTCTCATCCATTAATTAAGAAGAGAGTGCACAATTTTTAGGAGAAAACCGTGTGAAAACCTACAATAATATGATCAAACCCACACAAACAACACACCCACACACCCATAGCCAAGCCTAGTAGAGACAAGAACAACATGGTCGCACCCACACTAGCCGACACGAACGAACACTGCACACACGACACTCCAACACCGCGTAGCACCGACAAAGACATTCCATGACACCGGGGTCCTATCAATCAACAATTGATCTAGGGTAGGCAGCATTCAAGGTGGCGAAAAAATCAAAAACCTCTCTAGCGACGATAGCTCCGGGCACTGTTGCCAGCAATCCTAACTTAGGAACCCCATCAGTAATAGGAACCACACACTTGCTGGACTCAAGCGAGAGAGAGACCGCAACATCGACAACACCGCTCTTCTCAAACCAAGATCAGACATGATCTCCAACATCGGAGCCAAGATCCCATCTATTCCTTCCCTCTCAGAGGCAGCCGACACAACAGGCTGCGGCGACTGATAGCGATTGCCACAAGGAGAGAAACAACTGTAGGGATGTTCCTCAGCCACAGACTTCTGCTCATCAGAGCCAAACGGAAACGAAAACTGCACGGGTCTTGAGATTAACCAAGTCATCACGGGCACCTCGTTGTTAATGAAAACGTTGCCTCCCACAAAAAAATGTACCATACAGTTGATTTTCTAACCATTTAGCCACAGATTTGGTTCTCAGCGAAGAACTCTTTTGGTACCGTATAATTTGCTCGTCAAACTAAGGTTGTAACAAAAACCTAAGTCGAAATCTTGGTCAGGCAACAAAAGGCCTGCCAAGTCTTTGTGAACGTGGTGATTGGCTTCAGTCCACCAGAGAGGAGGTGGCTTTATGCACGGCAGACCACGACCACTTTCCGGCAAAAATCGATATACTACTCCGGTACAGTAGTACAAAAGTCTGACCGTTACTGCCGTCAAACCAACCAGGTCCTCCGGCTGCGACGCCGTCTCGTCTCATTAGTAACGAGCAGAGATGCAAACCCAGAGTCCCAATGCCAAGAGGGCCAGAGGATAGACTAGAACGAAAGATTACGCTGTTCCTCCTTTTTCTTTCTTTCTTTCTGTTGGCACAGGGATCGACGCTGGCACAACATCAGTTGCGTTGCACCCATTGGTAGTGACCTATACATGACACCCGAGCGTCACACGTCAGGAGAACCTAGCGTAGCACGTACAGCTCTCCACTGTACATGGATCCTCCGGATCTCCAGTTCTCCCACACAATCTTTTGCTAGATAAGCTAAGCTAGCTCCCTTTTCCCAGAGAAGTTCTCGGACAGGATGGCAGCCATCTTGTCAAGCCTTAACTGTATTCAGCTGCACAAGAATTTACTACTGCCCCGTTCCCTCTCTGACCAGAATCGAACCTCGTTTCTCCTAGTATCCTGCAAGCTCCTTCTTTCTATAAGAAGTCCCTGGATCTCCGAGGGGCATGGGCAAGTGGAGTTTGGCTCACAGACTGAAGGTCTCTTGAGATTGTCCTGTGGTTCTTACACCGCGGTTCCTGAGTAGGTAGCTTCGACAGCCATGGCCACGGTCCGGTTCTTGGTGTGTTTAGCGGCTGCATGCTCCTGCGCGGCTCTCCTCCTCGCCCCTCCTCCAGCGCAGGCACGAGTTGTTGGTAGTGGTACGTACGTGCGTCCTAGAGCCAGAATGTACTCTCGGAGTCTTAATCTCTTCTTCCTTTTGTCTCTGCACTATCTCTTCCTTCTCCGTCCTATTCCATATGGATTGATCTACGATCGACCTATGTATATTCCTGCGGATGATCCCAAGTTTTTGTGGTGTTCTTGTTTCAGGGTTGATTGGTCGTTTGGGTGGTCATGAGAGGCCGGCTGCCGCGGGGTTTCCTCGTGTAGGATCGGAGGTAATGGTGGCTCTGAACTCCGCATTCGATTTACATATTCTTGTCTCTTACGTTCGTTCGTCGAGTGCTGATCAACATTGTGCTGGTGGTGCTACTGCTAGTCCAAGGAGCAGCAGCAGCGGGTCGTGGAGGGCGACGGCAACGACGGCTCGTCGAGGTGGCCGCGCGCGCCGCCGGCTGCTGGGAAGGAGGAGCTGAGGTCGGTGCCGGCCGGGCCGGACCCGCTGCACCACCACGGCAGCCCCAAGCGGCCGGAGCAGGAGCTGCGGCCCCTCCCCTGACACGGCGTATGCATTGCGCGCGGTCCGGCCGGCCGCGCAGACAGGCCTCTCGACGGCGTCGGCCGCCTGGTGCGCGCGCCCGTCTTTTTTGTCCTTCTCATCTCCTCCCCCCCCCTTTGTAACGTGATGATGATGTACAAATACGTGTGCTCTATTCTACCGCGTTACCAACATTTGTCGTCTTGTCGATCGAGTTGCGTTGTTTACCCACGATGCCAAGATTTTCTTTTTGTTTGCACGATGCCAAGCTTTCAGGCAGCAAGGTGCACACAATGTTCTCTTGTACGAATTGACCTATCGCTTTTGCAGAAAGTTCCGAATGGTAAATCATAGAATCTGCACATCCTTTTGCTAATTTGAGGGCATACTATTTTTTTGAGAAAAAACCACCACCGCTACTTTATTGATCTTAAACAATTATTATTACATCATTCAGGTGCTGCCTACACGAGGCAGCCGTTCTTTAAC
>NC_061510.1:210267406-210297019 GCF_022539505.1 Lolium rigidum
ACCTAGTATGACACGATGACGTGGTAAGATCAGTGATGATAATTAAACATGCTTAAAGGCTTGGATGGGCCGCCACATGGGGATGTGGTGATTTGACTCGTTCTCGCCGATACTAGGACCTGAGTTCTCGCCTTCGGAACCAAGACTATGTAGGGATTCGTAGCATAGAAAACAAAAAATTTCCTACCGCGAGAACGCAATCCAAGCCAAGATGCAATCTAGAAGACGGTAGCAACGAGGGGATGAACGAGACTAACCCTTGAAGATTTCCAAAGCCTACAAGAGGAGGCTCTCGTTGCTTGCGGTAGACGATCACTTGCCGCTTTCAAAAGCGCGTAGAAGATCTTGACGGTGCCACAATCGGGCAGCACCTCCGTACTCGGTCACACGTTCGGTGTTGATGAAGACGACGTCCTTCTCCCCGTTCCAGCGGGCAGCGGAAGTAGTAGATCCTCCTCGGAATCCCGGCAGCACGACGGCGTGGTGGCGGTGGTGGTGGAGAACTCCGGCAGGGCTTCGCCTATGCGCTGCGGGAGTAGTATGTGGAGGAGGGGCGCTAGTGTTTGGGGAGAGAGAGGGGGTAGGGCGCCGGCCATGGGGAGCCCTAGGTGGTGCGGCCAAGAGTGGCTGCCCCCTCCCTCTCCTCCTCATTATATAGGTGGAAATCCCCAAGAGTTGTAGTCTAAGTCTTCGAATAAGACCCCAACAACAAAACCTCCCATAGGTGGGAAACCTACTCAAGGGGGGAGTCCTACCCAAGGTGGGACTCCCACCTTTCCTTTAGGTGGGGTGGCCGGCCACCTATGGTGGAGGTCCACCTGGGACTCCACCCCTTAGGGTTTGGCTGGCCATGCAAGGTGGAGTCCCTCCGACTCCACTTTCCATGATGATTTCTTCCGGACTTTTCTAGAACCTTCTAGAACCTGCCATAAATGCATCGGATCATTTCCAAACTTGGAATATGACTTCCTATATACGAATCTTATTCTCCAGACCATTCCGGACCTCCTCGTGATGTCCTGGATCCCATCCGAGACTCCGAACAAAACTTCGAACTCCATTCCTTATTCCATATCTACTTAAACGACATCAAACCTTAAGTGTGTCACCCTACGGTTCGCGAACTATGCAGACATGGTTGAGACCTCTCTCTGACCAATCCAATAGCGGGATCTGGAGATCCATAATGGCTCCCACATATTCAACGATGACTTTAGTGATCGGCCGAACCATTTACATACGATACCGATTCCCTTTGTCACGCGATATTTTACTTGTCCGAGGTTTGATCATCGGTATCTCTATACCTCGTTCAACCTCGTCTCCTGACAAGTACTCTTTACTCGTACCGTGGTATGTGGTCTCTTATGAATCATTCATATGCTTGCAAGCTAATTAGACGACATTCCACCGAGAGGGCCCAGAGTATATCTATCCGTCATCGGGATGGAAAAATCCCACTGTTGATCCATATGCCTCAACTCATACTTTCCAGATACTTAATCCCACCTTTATAACCACTCATTTACGTAGTGGCGTTTGATGTAATCAAAGTACCCTTCAGGTATAAGTGATTTACATGATCTCATGGTCGAAAGGACTAGGTAACTATGTATCGAAAGCTTATAGCAAATAACTTAATGACGTGATCTTATGCTACGCTTAATTGGGTGTGTCCATTACATCATCCACATAATGACATAACCTTGTTATTAATAACATCCAATGTTCATGATCATGAAACTATGATCATCTATTAATCAACAAGCTAGTTATACAAGAGGCTTACTAGGGACTCCTTGTTGTTCACATAACGCACATGTATCAATGTTTCGGTTAATACAATTATAGCATGGTATGTAAACATTATCATAAACACAAAGATATATAATAACCATTTATTATTGCCTCTTGGGCATATCTCCAACGGTCTCCCACTTGCACTAGAGTCAATAATCTAGTTTACATTTGTAAACATATAACACCTTGGCCTTCTGGTGATTTATCATGTTTTGCTCACGGGAGAGGTTTTAGTCAACGGTTCTGACACACTCAGAAACGTATGTATTTTGCAATTCATTTGCGTCTTCACGCATCATTCATTTTCCAAATGAGTCGGCATTAAATATGTTTGGTCTTATGGTGGAACCTTAATTCCGCGGTCTGAAATATGTCGCTAATATTGTCACACACAATGTAGCTTCAAAGTTACGACACTATCGGAACTACACCAAGTTCTCAAAGAACTTCTTGACTTAACATCCTCAGTCATTGTCAAAACAATGACATACTCTGCCTTCGTTTGTAGAATCCGTCACAACATTTAGAACTCATCTAAATCTAGCATAGACAACTTCTAGCTCATTGTGCTGCCTTTTAAACAACACTTAGCCTAATTTGAGATTGAAATTTTATTTTTATATGTGATCAAACTAATATCGGTGCAACACCTTACAGCGATTTGTTTGTCATTACTCATACAAAACTATATATCCTTGGTTCTTCTAAAGCACTCATGGATATTCTTACTGTTTATCCAATGATCATCACATGAATCATTCTGGTATATGCTCCTAACCATTTAGAGCACAGGACATCTGATATTGTACATATTATTCGTGATCTAAAATCACTCATGTGTTTTTACTCATTGAGTGTCAGATACACTCAAGTCTTGTAAAACCTTCACATGAAAAGAACACTTTCTTTATATTGAACTACTTCAATATTCATTCTATGTACTTTTTAACTTAAACTTTTAATGTGTTTCAATCCATGTTCATAGATCTTGACACTAAATATGTTTCAGTTCATATCCTTTCATTGAAGTTTAATTCTCAATAACACCTTTTTAATCAATTATATAACTACATTATTTATAATCAACGATATGTCATCTACATAAAGTATTACAAATATGTCTCAGCGCTCCCACTTAATTTCTTGCAAATGCAAGCCTCTTCATCGTCTCTAATGAAATCATAACTCTTTGGTCATTTCATCCAGTGAAGATTCCAACTCCGCGATACTTACTTCATCCAATTGAAGTTCGTATACCTATCTAGTATTCCACGGACTAGCAAAACTCTTGGTTGTATCTTGTATACACCTTTAATACACACTTCTGTTAAGTAATGTATTTTGCCATCCTACTATCATATCTCATAAAAGAAATATGTAGCGATTACTAGAATAATCCACATAGACTATAAGCATCGCTACGGAAGATCTAATCTTATTGTAATCAATTCTTTGAACTTTGTCGTAAACTACTTTTCGACAAGTCGAGCTTCTTCAAGGATATTCCATCCAAGTCCATCAATTTTATAGATCCATTTACTTTCAAAAAGTATTCATCTATCTTGGATTTCATGGCGTACAACCATTTTAACGGAGTCAGGGCCCATCATAACTTCTTTGTTTGTAGTTGGTTTATCATTGTTCAAAATCAATCCTTTGTCCACTGATACGCGTAAAGCACACGCCCGTTGGGAACCCCAAGTGGAAGGTGTGATGCGTACAGCAGCAAGTTTCCCTCAGTAAGAAACCAAGGTTTATCGAACCAGCAGGAGTCAAGGATCACGTGAAGGTCGTTGGTGACGGAGTGTAGTGCGGCGCAACACCAGGGATTCCGGCGCCAACGTGGAACCTGCACAACACAATCAAAGTACTTTTCCCCAACGTAACAGTGAGGTTGTCAATCTCACCGGCTTGCTCGTAAACAAAGGATTAGATGTATAGTGTGGATGATGATGTTTGTTTGTGAAGAACGATGAACGAACGAGTTTGCGGTAGATTGTATTTCAGATGTAAAGAATTGGACCGGGGTCCACAGTTCACTAGTGGTGTCTCTCCCATAAGATAAACGAGATGTTGGGTGAACAAATTACGGTTGGGCAATTGACAAATAAAGAAGGCATAACAATGCACATACATATATCATGATGGGTACTATGAGATTTAATCGGGGCATTACGACAAAGTACATAGACCGCTATCCAGCATGCATCTATGCCTAAAAAGTCCACCTTCAGAGTTATCATCCGAACCCCTTCCAGTATTAAGTTGCAAACAACAGACAATTGCATTAAGTATGGTGCGTAATGTAATCAACACAAATATCCTTAGACAAAGCATCGATGTTTTATCCCTAGTGGCAACAGCCCATCCACAACCTTAGAACTTTCACGTCACTCGTCCCGCATTCAATGGAGGCATGAACCCACTATTGAGCATAAATACTCCCTCTTGGAGTCACAAGTATCAACTTGGCCGAGCCTCTACTACCAACGGAGAGCATGCAAGAACATAAACAACATATATGATAGATTGATAATCAACTTGACATAGTATTCAATATTCATCGGATCCCAACAAACACAACATGTAGGATTACAAATAGATGATCTTGATCATGATAGGCAGCTCACAATATCTAACATGATAGCACAATGAGGAGAAGACAACCATCTAGCTAGTGCTATGGATCCATAGTCCAGGGGTGAACTACTCACACATCGATCCGGAGGCGATCATGGTGATGAAGAGACCTCCGGGAGATGATTCCCCTCTCCGGCGAGGGTGCCGGAGGCGATCTCCTGAATCCCCCCGAGATGGGATTTGCGGCGGCGGCGTCTCTGGAAGGTTTTCCGTATCGTGGCTCTCGGTACTGGGGTATTCGCGACGAAGGCTTTAAGTAGGCGGAAGGGCAGAGTCGGAGGAGGCACGGGGGCCCCACACATTAGGGCCGCGCGGGCCCAAGCCTGGCCGCGCCGCCCTAGTGTGGCGGCGCCCCGTGGCCCCACTTCGTTTCTCCCTCGGTCTTCTGGAAGCTTCGTGGAAAAATAGGACCCTGGGCGTTGATTTCGTCCAATTCCGAGAATATTTCGTTACTAGGATTTCTGAAACCAAAAACAGCAGAAAACAACAACTGGCTCTTCGGCATCTCGTCAATAGGTTAGTGCCGGAAAATGCATAATAATGACATATAATGTGTATAAAACATGTGAGTATCATCATAAAAGTAGCATGGAACATAAGAAATTATAGATACGTTTGAGACGTATCAAGCATCCCCAAGCTTAGTTCCTACTCGCCCTCGAGTAGGTAAACGATAACAAAGATAATTTACTGAAGTGACATGCTATCATAATCTTGATCATACTATTGTAAAGCATATGAGATGAATGCAGCGATTCGAAGCAATGGTGAAGATAATGAGTAAACAATTGAATCATATAGCAAAGACTTTTCATGAATAATACTTTCAAGACAAGCATCAATAATACTTGCATAAGAGTTACTCATAAAGCAATAAATTCAAAGTAACTGCATTGAAGCAACACAAAGGAAGATATAAGTTTCAGCGGTTGCTTTCAACTTCAACATGTATATCTCATGGATAATTGTCAACACAAAGTAATATAACAAGTGCAATAGGTAAACATGTAAGAATCAATGCACAGAGTTGATACAAGTGTTTGCTTCTAAGATAGAAAGAATAGGTAAACTGACTCAACAATAAAGTAGAAGAATGGCCCTTCGCGAGAGGAAGCATGGATTACTATATTTGTGCTAGAGCTTTTCATTTTGAAAACAAGAAACAATTTTGTCAACGGTAGTAATAAATCATATGTGTTATGTATAAGATGTCCTATAAGTTGCAAGCCTCATGCATAGTATACCAATAGTGCTCGCACATTGTCCTAATTAGCTTGGATTAACATGGATTATCATAGCATAGCATATGTTTCAACCAAGTGTCACAAAGGGGTACCTCTATGCCGCCTGTACAAAGGTCTAAGGAGAAAGTTCGCATTGGATTTCTCGCTTTTGATTATTCTCAACTTAGACATCCATACCGGGACAACATAAACAACAGATAATGGACTCATCTTTAATGCATAAGCATTCAACAACGGTTAAAATTCTCATAAGAGATTGAGGATTAATTGTCCAAACTGAAACTTCCACCATGGATCATGGCTTTAGTTAGCGGCCCAATGTTCTTCTCTAACAATATGCATACTCAAACCATTTGATCATGAAAATCGCCCTTACTTCAGACAAGACGAACATGCATAGCAACTCACATGATATTCAACAAAGGTAAACGTTGATGGCGTCCCCAGAAGCATGGTTACCGCTCAACAAGCAACTTATTAAGAAATAAGACACATAAGTACATATTCTTCAGCACAATAGTTTTTAAGGCTATTTTCCCATCAGCTATATATTGCAAAGACAAAGGAATAGAATTTTAAAGGTAGCACTCAAGTAATTTACTTTGGAATGGCGGAGAAATACCATGTAGTAGGTAGGTATGGTGGACACAAATGGCATAGTTTTTGGCTCAAGGATTTGGATGCACGAGAAGAATTCCTCTCAATACAAGGCTAGGCTAGCAAGGTTGTTTGAAGCAAACTCAAGTATAAAACGGTGCACCAAGACTCACATATGAACATATTGTAAGTATTATAAGACTTTACATCGTCTCCTTGTTGTTCAAACACCTTAACCGGAAAATATCTAGACTCTAGAGACCAATCATGCAAACCAAATTTTAACAAGCTCTATGTAGTTCTTCATTAATGGGTGCAAAGTACATGATGCAAGAGCTTAAACATGATATATATGAGCACAAAAATTGCCAAGTATCAAATTATTCAAGACATTATACCATTTACCACATGCGGCATTTTCCGTTTCCAACCATATAACAATGAATGAAGTAGTTCAACTTTCGCAATGAACATTAAGAATAAAGCTAAGAACATGTGTGTTCATACGAAACAGCGGAGCGTGTCTCTCTCCCAAGCAAAGAATGCTAGGATCCGATTTTATTCAAACAAAAACAAAAACAAAAACAAACAGACGCTCCAAGTAAAGCACATAAGATGTGACGGAATAAAAATATAGTTTCACTAGAGGTGACCTGATAAGTTGTCGATGAAGAAGGGATGCCTTGGGCATCCCCAAGCTTAGATGCTTGAGTCTTCTTAAAATATGCGGGGATGAACCACGGGGGCATCCCCAAGCTTAGACTTTTCACTCTTCTTGATCATATTGTATCATCCTCCTCTCTTGACCCTTGAAAACTTCCTCCACACCAAACTCGAAACAAACTCATTAGAGGGTTAGTGCATAATTGAAAATTCATATATTCAGAGGTGACATAATCATTCTTAACACTTCTGGACATTGTACAAAGCTACTGAAAGTTAATGGAACAAAGAAATCCATCAAACATAGCAAAACGAGACAATGCGAAATAAAAGGCAGAATCTGTCAAAACGGAACGAGTCCGTAAAGACGAATTTTTAGAGGCACCAGACTTGCTCAGATGAATGCCAAAATTGAATGAAAGTTGCGTACATATCCGAGGATCACGCACGTAAATTGGCAGATTTTTATAAATTTTCTACAGCAGGGGTGGCTCAATTTCGTGACGACAAGAAATACGTTTACTGCGCAGCAATCCAAATCTAGTATTGACTTTACTATCAAAGACTTTACTTGGCACAACAATGCAATAAAATAAAGATAAGGAGAGGTTGCTACAGTAGTAAAAACTTCCAAGACTCAAATATAAAATAAAAGTGCAGAAGTAAAATAATGGGTTGTCTCCCATAAGCGCTTTTCTTTACCGCCTTTCAGCTAGGCGCAGAAAGTGTGAATCAAGTATTATCAAGAGACGAAGCATCAACATCATAATTTGTTCTAATAATAGAATCATAAGGTAACTTCATTCTCTTTCTAGGGAAGTGTTCCATACCTTTCTTGAGAGGAAATTGATATTTAATATTACCTTCCTTCATATCAATGGTAGCACCAACGAGTTCGAAGAAAAGGTCTTCCCAATATAATGGGACAAGATGCATTGCATTAAATATCCAAGACAACAAAATCAACGGGGACAAGGTTATTGTTAACCATAATACGAACATTATCAATCCTCCCCAAAGGTTTCTTTATAGCATTATCAGCAAGATTAACATCCAAATAACAATTTTTCAATGGTGGCAAGTCAAGCATATCATAGACTTTCTTAGGCATAACAGAAATACTTGCACCAAGATCACATAAAGCATTACAATCAAAATCATTGACCCTCATCTTAATGATGGTCTCCCAACCATCTTCTAACTTCCTAGGAATAGAAGTTTCAAGTTTTAGTTTCTCTTCTCTACCTTTTATGAGAGCATTTGTAATATGTTTTGTAAAGGCCAAATTTATAGCACTAGCATTGGGACTTTAGCAAGTTTTTGTAAGAACTTTATAACTTCAGAGATGTGACAATCATCAAAATCTAAACCATTATGATCTACAGCAATGGGATCATTGTCCCCAATATTTTGAAAAAATTCAGCAGCTTTATCACAAACAGTTTCAGCAGTTTTAGCAATTTCAGCAGTTTCTCGATTTTGCACGCTTTGCACTAGGAGTAGAAACATTGCAAACACCAATTATTTTACCATTAATAGTAGGAGGTGTAGCAACATGTGAAGCATTTGTTATCACCAGATTTTGGCTAAATCAGGAGGTGGGCCGCGATCAAGATGGGCTTGAAAGATTACACATGGAAGATCTATGAAGCGGCCTCGCACGGAGAATTTGGGCTAAGTTGCCCGTGTATCTTTAATTATGGTAGATTGTATCTAGATTAAAAGTTAGAGTTTATCTCGTGCGCGGTTTAGTGCACGACCACATTAGAAAGTCCGCTGGACTATAAATATGTACCTAGGGTTTATGGAATAAACAACAACTCACGTTCAACCCAAAACAAACCAATCTCGGCGCATCGCCAACTCCTTCGTCTCGAGGGTTTCTATCAGGTAAGCGACATGCTGCCTAGATCCACTGGCCTGACCATGTAGTTGAAGCCAAGCGATGTGCAACTTGGCGCGGCTGATCCTTGTGATCGGCCCCAAGGGTCTATGAAGGAACATTACAAAACCTTCACCGAGCAAACAACGTGGAGGCCGATTCCGATGATCGGCCGTGAATATCCTCATCATCCATACTTGCTCGGGTTCATGATCCAACGAGCCGATATCATCAATTCTCTTGACGAGAATCGGCTCGGGGGCGCCCAAGTGGATAAAACACGAGGATATGCAGTAGAAGTATCCCATCCTGTGGCGATGGGTATTGGAGTATGGGGGCCGATACACAAATCGGCCGGAAATTCAAAATTTTTTAAGCATAGCCGATGTGCAGACATCGACTTAAGGATCAATGGAGCGTGAAATGGGTCTTCCTTTCAAGGACCCCTAATTCTCATTGGCAAGCCTTCAAGATCGGCGGCATTAGCAGGTTTGAGGGTCGTGGCTCGATTAAACGGCAAGTCGGGGTAGGGATGAGCCTTCCTAAGGCTGCGAGAACAGCCGATGACGAAGCAATCGGGCTGCGACGTTTTGACCAAGATGGTGACTTAGTAGTTGTCACTTCTAGGGGGTGTTGCGTCCGGGATTTGGAGGGCATCGAGAGATTCAAAGACACCCCCACGGGAGGCGTCCCGACTGCCGGAAACGAAGAGCCGATAGTTGTTGGAGTCGGCTGATGCTGCATTACAAGTTGGAGGCCGAGGGTGACCGATGTGGTGGGCTCACTGTTATTCTCGCCCGACTGAGGCCCGGGGGGCAGCTTGCCCCGAAGGATCCTTCGCTACGCGGGCCAATTTCGTTGGAATCGGCTAACTCTGCATCACAACGGGCCTGAGGAATGGTGCTGATGTTGCGGAATTATCAGTTTCAATATGCAAGATGATTCAGCGACAAGCCCAGGACTATGTTGAGGGCACCTACTCAACACCAGATTAGTAGCCTGCTGAATCGGTTGTGTAGACTGTCAGCGGATGAAAGGTGGTCCACTCTCGGACGTGGTCGAGCCCAGGCCTGTTTGCACGAATTATTGGTCTTCATCATTGTCGCTACCCCGGCCGAGGCTCGGGGGGCAACTTGCCGCGAGAGGTCCTTTGCTATAAGAAGGCCGAGTTCGCTAAAATCGTTTGGCTCTGCGTCTCAGTTTGATTTGGAGCAATGGTTGCTGAAAGAGAACGAGAGCGAGGATTATAAAACGTTACTACGGAGGTAATGCACCGTCCTGCGAAGTGGCGGCTTCGGCGTTTAAATTGATCCGGCAACGATCTTAGGGCGCTTCTAGAGACAAAGAGGATCTGGAAGGGAAGGATGTGGCAGAAGAATGTCTGAAGGCCTAGGGTTTGCACGCTTATGGCTGGGCCTGGTTTGACCAGGAGCGTGGGTCCGGATGAATCTATCACAAAATCTATCGTGAGGGACCGATGCGATGCCATCGGCTTGTTGGGCATTGTCCAGATTGGCAATCGGCAGAAACAGAGTGAAGGACAATCGGCTAAATTATCATAAAGGGAATCGGCAAAATCGAGTTGGGGAATTTCTTCATTGATAAGCCAGATTTCTTACATAGAAGAGCTGATTGCTCTCAAAATACTAGGGGGATACATTGCCCCGTCTGCTACTGCTAGCCCTATGCTAAGACCCTATCTAGGGGCCGCTACTGCCCTCGTCGTCATCGTCACCGTCATCGCCGCTGCCGGCGCTGCTCCCTACCGGCTCGTCGTCGCTGCTCCAGCGGCCGCCGGCAGGACCCTCATCGTCTTCATCCTCTTCGTCGGCGTCGTCGTCCACCGTCGGCGTCGCTAAGGTTCCCGGGCCGAGAGGTGGCGGCGTTTGGCCGGCGGCTCGTCGGAGGAGCTGTCTTCGTCCTCCTCCTCCTCTTCCTCCTCCTTCACCTCCTCGGAGGTGGTGAAGTCTCGCCCAAGAGAGGCGATCGTCTTCGCTCTCCTCCACCGCTTCCTCGTCGGCAAGGAAGCGGAGGTCGCTCTCCCCGTCGGTTAGGGATTTGTCATCCTCGGACTCGACGGAGGAGTCATGGTCCTCTTTGTCCCACTTTGTTGGGGCGAGGATGTCGTATGCCGCTTGCGTACCCCACGAGGGCGTCGACTCTCGGATGGGAGAGGACACGTGGGAAAGATCCGACGAAGAAGAAGAGGAAGAGGAAGAGGACATGGTTGCAGGGGAGGGTTTTTTGGAGTGCTAATGCGGAAGGGGTGAAGAAGAGAACTGTTCGATGCGGTTAAATAAAAGGAGGTGGGGGTTTTTAATTTTCGAGCGGTTCTCGAGGACATGGTGCCAAAGCTGTCAAATCGTGCGGAGAAGTTGGGAAGGCAAGTCGTCATGATGGAGCATGCTGCGACAGTTCCGCTCTCGCCGTGACACGACCCCTGCGAGGAAAAAACGAGTGGTTTTGAAATTATCATTACCAAAACCAGGGGGGCATGTGTTATCACCGAGATTTTGGCTAAATCGAGGAGGTGGGCCGCGATCAAGATGGGCTTGAAAGATTACACATGGAAGATCTATGAAGCGGCCTCGCACGGAGAATTTGGGCTAAGTTGCCCGTGTATCTTTAATTATGGTAGATTGTATCTAGATTAAAAGTTAGAGTTTATCTCGTGCGCGGTTTAGTGCACGACCACATTAGAAAGTCCGCTGGACTATAAATATGTACCTAGGGTTTATGGAATAAACAACAACTCACGTTCAACCCAAAACAAACCAATCTCGGCGCATCGCCAACTCCTTCGTCTCGAGGGTTTCTATCAGGTAGCGACATGCTTGCCTAGATCGCATCTTGCGATCTAGGCAAGCACAAGCCCCACGTTGTTCATGCGTTGCTCGTATCGAAGCGCTTTTGATGGCGAGCAACGTAGTTATCATAGATGTGTTAGGGTTAGCATTGTTCTTCGTTTAAGCATGCTTACGTAGTGCAACCCTTGCATATCTAGCCGCCCTCACACCTATCTCGGGTGTGGGGCGGCACCCGCTTGATCATTATTTAGTAGATCTGATCCGTTACGATTGCTCCTTGTTCTACAAGGATTAGTTTAATATCCGCAATAGTTAGGCCTTACAAAGGGGGAGGATCCGGTGGCACGTAGGGTGGCGTTCGCAAGTCCTAAACAGGATGTTCCGAGGATCAACTTCATGTTGGTTTTTAGGCCTTGTTTAGGATCGGCTTACGAGCACCGTGCGTGGCCGCGAGGCCCAACCTGGAGTAGGATGATCCGATTATGCGGTGAAAACCCTAAATCATCGTAGATCTCATTAGCTTTATCTTGATCAAGCAGGACCACCAAGTATTCGTGCACCCCGTACGAATCATGGGTGGATCGGCTCTTTGAGCCGATTCACAGGATAACTCGAGAGCCGATCGAGGCTCGTATTTAACGTTTACATGTATGCCCCGCGGAAACTAAGCGAGGCATCCCCATCACCTTCCACGGCCGGGTATAGGTCAGGTGGCACGCCCTTGCACTTCGCATCGCCGCGTGTGACCAGAAGAGCATTGCGGGCCGTCGCTCGGAGGGGTCTCAGCCAGCCGCAGCTCTAGGCTCTTCCCGGCTCTACGGTGTTGACAAGGCCGCTGCCCGCCGGTGGGTTTTGGCAGTCAACAGTTATCACCAGAATTTAACCGAGTCAGAGGTGGGCCGCAATCAAGATGGGCTTAAGGAAATATACATGGAGGATTACGTGAATCGGCCTGTTATACCAAGTTGGGTTTAATTGCCCGTGTATACGTAACATATTAGATCGTATCTTAGTTTAGAGATAGAATCTTACTCGTGCACGGTTTGGTGCACGCCCACATTAGAAAGTCCGATGGACTATAAATATGTATCTAGGGTTTATGGAATAAACAACAACTCACGTTCAACCCAAAACAAACCAATCTCGGCGCATCGCCAACTCCTTCGTCTCGAGGGTTTCTATCAGGTAAGCGACATGCTGCCTAGATCGCATCTTGCGATCTAGGCAGCACAAGCTCACGTTGTTCATGCGTTGCTCGTGCTGAAGCGCTTTTGATGGCGAGCAACGTAGTTATCATAGATGTGTTAGGGTTAGCATTGTTCTTCGTTTAAGCATGCTTACGTAGTGCAACCCTTGCATATCTAGCCGCCCTCACACCTATCTCAGGTGTGGGGCGGCACCCCGCTTGATCATTATTTAGTAGATCCGATCCGTTACGATTGCTCCTTGTTCTACAAGGATTAGTTTAATATCTGCAATAGTTAGGCCTTACAAAGGGGGGGAGGATCCGGTGGCACGTAGGGTGGCGTTCGCAAGTCCTAAACGAGGATGTTCCGAGGATCAACTCCATGTTGGTTTTTAGGCCTTGTTTAGGATCGGCTTACGAGCACCGTGCGTGGCCGCGAGGCCCAACCCTGGAGTAGGATGATCCGATTATGCGGTGAAAACCCTAAATCGTCGTAGATCTTATTAGCTTTATCTTGATCAAGTAGGACCACCAAGTATTCGTGCACCCCGTACGAATCATGGGTGGATCGGCTCTTTGAGCCGATTCACGGGATAACCTCGAGAGCCGATCGAGGCTCGTATTTAATGTTTACATGTATGCCCTGCGGAGAAACTAAGCGAGGCATCCCCATCACCTTCCGACCGGGTATAGGTCAGGTGGCACGCCCTTGCACTTCGCATCGCCGCGTGTGACCGGAAGAGCATTGCGGGCCGTCGCTCGGAGGGGTCTCGGCCAGCCGCGGCTCTAGGCTCTTCCCGGCTCTACGGTGTTGACAAGGCTGCCGCCCGCCGGTGGGTTTTGGCGATCAACACATTCTGGCACGCCCGGTGGGACCAACGTCTACATCAACCACATCGCCATCTACATCTGAGATGGCGGACGGCACGCCAGTCACCTACGAGGAGCTGCCTGACGAGCTCAAGAAGCAATACAACGAGATCAAGGCCACCCTCGAAGCCGACCTCATCGGCTCTTTTCGGAGAACCCGTTCCCATGGCATCAGATGGAAGGGATTCTCACCGCAAGGTGCACTCGATGGGATAGACCTCTGCGCCGTCGGAGGAACGCACCAGGGGACTGCGGCAGGAGATCAACTACTTGGTGGCTCACTCGCTACACCGCCACTCTGAGAACTTGGTCAACGTGTTGGAGCGTGTCGCTCTGCGCGTGATCCAGGAGATCATGAGCCACCGGTACTCGCCGTCAGGACCAGCTCTCGGGACTCATCAAGGAGAGTTGCCATTCCAGTCCCGTCCACCGCTGCCATATGCGTTGGCAGCACTGCTGAAGTGCCGACTACACCGGCATTCCTCGTCTACAAGATTGGTGGTGACCCTAGTGACTACCAGTTCTTAACGGAGGCGCCTAAGGAGATCCCTCAAGGATACGCGTGCACGTATGTGCCAGATTGTGGTGACTGGGCACTCACAAACCAGGCCACAACATCGGGGACTCCGGCGAAGACAGGAGGAACGTCGACAACGTAGCTTGAGAAGCGGACGTGGCTAACTAAGTACGCCACACCGACGAAACTCCCGAGCCCGGCTCCCTGCGGTTGGCTCGAGCTGGAAAAGCAAACATGGCCGGCTAAGTACGCCACCCCGGCGAATCTTCGCAGTGCAACTCCTACAGCCAGCACAACGGATCGGATCGGTACCATACCGAGAGACCGGTTCGGCATGGTGCCGAAAAGAAGGGCGATCGGCTATTCCAAGCCGTACCCCGACGATTACGAGATGATCCCGCTGCCACCTAAATATCGGCTCCCCGACTTCTCCAAATTCGGTGGATCGGATGGCTCCAGCTCCATCGAGCACGTCGGCCGATATTTGGCTCAACTAGGACCGGCTTCGAGTGTCGGATCAGCTACGCGTGAGGCTCTTTTCACGGTCCCTCACGGGATCGGCTTTCGGATGGTACACCTCTTTGCCGGCAAACTCCATCCGAGTCTTGGAAGCAATTGGAAGAACAGTTCCATATGCAATACCATTCGAAGCTTCCGAGTCCGGCATTGCCGATCTAGCACAACTACGTCGAAGCGCGGGGAAACGGTGACGAGTACATCCAGCGCTTCGGGAATCTTAGGAACCGATGTTATTCGGTTCGTATAACTGAAAAGGAAGCGATCGAATTGGCGTAGCGAGGCCTTGCAACACAGCTCCAGGACATGGCCTCCCAAGCAGATTATCCCTCGTCGGCGCACATGGTTCAGAAACTATCAGCATATGAACAGCGCCACCCGGACTCGTACCAAGACAAGTTCAAGCGTGCGGTATTCATGGTCGATACGAGAGGAAGATGAAGTGCTCGCGGGAGACCAAGAAGTAGCAGGTGGCTGAATGGACTCGGGGAGGAACCCCGTGTCCCGCAAATGGGTAAAGCCACCGGGGCCGCCTGTGGGATTTGATTTTGACGTGACCAAGACTCGAACAAATCTTCGACCTCCCGCTCAAGGAGAAACAGTTGACGATTCCCGAAGGTCTCAAGTTCCCCACGGCGAAAGAGCTAAACGGAAAGCCGTACCTGCAAATTCCACAACTCGCTCTCCCATGCCACCAACGACCGCAGGGTGTGGCGTCGAGCACATCCAAGCGGCGATAGAGAAGGGGCGGCTAATTTTCAACCAAGTACGCCATGAAGGTCGACACCCAACCCTTCCCCGCCGTTAACATGGTGGAAGTCACCTACCCCGAGGGTTGCCAGCCAGGTCCTTCGTTCAGGCATCAACATGGTAGGACCCGGGAACCACTCCGAGCAAAGATGGAGATGAGGGCAGCTGCTCTCATAGCAAGGATACAGAGGAGGCCGCTCCACGCGATCGGCTCCGTCATGATAGCAAGCGCTACGTCACAGAGGGAGAGGTGAAGAATATAAGATATCAACGGCCTCTCTCTGATCACCTCCTCAACAAATATGTGAGTCAGTATGACCAACGCCGTCGAGCCAACTATGATGATGAAGGAGATCGTCTGGCTAGAGAAGCCAGAAGACATCGTCGGCAGGATCGCGATGAGGAGGAGCACGAGCGCTGTGCCACGGAAACATCAAGGGAGCAAGATGACAACGCCGGACATCTGGGACCGTCCCTTCTTCGGACACTGCTCGGGATTCGGGAATGAGCCGATTGCCCACAATCGGCAATTGCCCGTAATGCAACAAGAAGAAGAAGGAGGCAGCCAACGTGTCCGTGTTCGAGCGCCTAGGACCTCTCCCGCCACAAAGCAAACGCGCTGAGTCACCTCGTTGGGCAGATCTTGAGGATTCGGAAGACGAGGGAGAAGTAGAAGAAGACAGTACCACCGGCCAAGGTGGTGCCCCGACGGACTCAGCCGTTCCCAAAAGCGCAGGGTTCGGCGATTGCGCGGCTCGGAGGAAGCCGAAAGGTTGTACCTGCATACGCTAAGGAAGGCACGACCTGATCCGGCTGCAAAGGTTCAGCGAACCCTGGATGAAGAGGGTCGTCCACGGAAAATGGAGTGGCGCCCCAAACAAAGGAAAGCCGATGATGAAACATCGGCCGGCACAAACATGGTACTCGTCTTGCCGACAGAGCTTAGTGCTCCACGACTCTACGGTGCACTTAAGGTGGACGACAGCAAGCGCATCAAGTCAGAGGTTGGGTTGGTTTTATCCAGCCTAACCGAATAACAAGATCAGACCAGTGAGCAAATCGGGCAAGGCTGATCCTTGTGATCGGCCCCAACAATTTATGAAGGGAACTTACAAAACCTTCACCGAGCAAGCAACGTGGAGGCCGATTCCAGCAATCGGCCAAAATTATCCTCACCCACCATTCTGCCTGGTTTCAACATGTTATCCAACAGAGCCGATACCATCAATTCTCTTGACAGAATCGGCTCGGGGGCACCTGTGTAGATAAAATACGAGGATATGCAACGGAAGCATCTCATCTTCTGGTGATGGGTATTGGAATATGGGGGCCGATGCACAGGTCGGCCGTAAAAAAAAATATATGAAAATTCGAAAATTTTCGAGCACAGCCGATGCAGCAGGCATCGACTTAAGGATATGAAAGCCGATGCATGGCCATCGACTCAAGAGGAGTAACTGTTACGATCAGAGGGTCAATGGAGCACAAAGGGAGATTTTTTATGAAGGAACTCCTCAATGGAGTAGTTTGGAGGCTCGGATCCTCTCTTCAAGAGCAATGCCACCAAAGGAAAGAACTGAGGAAGCTCGGGGGGCAGCTCACCTTGAAGGCTCTCAGCTTTGAGAAGCCGATTTGTGTTCGAATCGGCTGGCTCGCATAAGAAACTCCCTCGGACATGATCAAGACCAGGTCCGGACAGCTAATTTGCGTATCCTCGTCTCTGTTTTTGCCTTGGCTGAGACTCGGGGGGCAACAGGCCTGGTAGATGCTCTATTGAGGAACCGATTGAAGTACCATCGGCTGATCTTCGTTGCAACCTTCTTCACAAAACGATGAGCGCTCGCTAAGGAGTTGAAGAATAGAAGGATGAATGTCGAAGGACCGATGCGTTGCTATCGGCTCATTACGCATTGGCAAAGGGGACGAATCGGCAAGGTCAGTAGAAGAGGGAATCGGCTCAATTAAACTCAGAAGAAATCGGCAAAATCAAATTGGGGAACAAGTTCTTCATTGATAGGCGAGATTTCTTACATAAAGAGCTAATTGCTCTCAAAAGGAAATACTAGGGGATACATTGCCCCATCTATTACTACCGGCCCTATTCTAGAAGTCCTATCTACGAGCCATCATCGCCCTCGTCGTCGCCCTCGTCGCCGCCGTCGGCGGCCGCTTCCGGTGGACTCGTCGTCGCTCCGGTGGCCGCCGACCGGGCCCTCGTTGTCCTCATCTTCTTCGTCGGCGTCATCGTCGCCGCTCGAAATCGGCCGAGGTTGCCCGGCCAAGGGCGGAACCGCTGGCCGGCGGCTCGTCGGAGGAGCTCTCGTCGCCGTCCTCCTCCTCCTCTTCCTCCTCCTTCACCCCCTCGGAGGAGGTGAAGTCATCCCGGAGAAGCGATCGTCATCGCTCTCCTCCTCCGGTTCCCCGCCGGCGAGGAAGCGGAGGTCGCTCTCCCCATCCGTCGAGGACTTGTCGTCCTCGGACTCGGATGGAGAAGTTGTGGTCCGGCTCCTCCCCGGCCGCAATGGCGCGGCGGGTGTTGGCCGCGTGGACCGCCGCCGCGTTGTACTCCGGCGTCGGCTCACGGGACGTGGAGGATTGGCTGGCAAGATCCGATGGGGCAGAGGAGGAAGAAGACATGGTGGCTGGGAGGGCTTGTGGAGTGCTAGTGCGAAGGAGATACAGAGGAGAACTGTTCAGAGCGGTTAAATCGAAGGAGGATATAGTGGAAATTCAATGCCACAGCAGTTTCCGAGGAGGTGATGCCTAAAAAAGAAAAAAACTGCCAGGTCACGCGGAGAAGTTGAGAAGGCAAGGCATCATCATGAGGGATACCGCGACGGTTCTGCCACGACATGACCCGACGAAGGAAAGCAGAGTGATTTTGGAATTACCAATTCCAAAACCAGGGGGGCATGTGTTATCACCAGAATTTAACCGAGTCAGAGGTGGGCCGCAATCAAGATGGGCTTAAGGAAATATACATGGAGGATTACGTGAATCGGCTCGTTATACCAAGTTGGGTTTAATTGCCCGTGTATCCGTAACATATTAGATCGTATCTTAGTTTAGAGATAGAATCTTACTCGTGCACGGTTTGGTGCACGCCCACATTAGAAAGTCCGCCTGGACTATAAATATGTATCTAGGGTTTATGGAATAAACAACAACTCACGTTCAACCCAAAACAAACCAATCTCGGCGCATCGCCAACTCCTTCGTCTCGAGGGTTTCTATCGAGTAAGCGACATGCTGCCTAGATCGCATCTTGCGATCTAGGCAGCACAAGCCCCACGTTGTTCATGCGTTGCTCGTATCGAAGCGCTTTTGATGGCGAGCAACGTAGTTATCATAGATGTGTTAGGGTTAGCATTGTTCTTCGTTTAAGCATGCTTACGTAGTGCAACCCTTGCATATCTAGCCGCCCTCACACCTATCTCAGGTGTGGGGCGGCACCCCGCTTGATCATTATTTAGTAGATCCGATCCGTTACGATTGCTCCTTGTTCTACAAGGATTAGTTTAATATCTGCAATAGTTAGGCCTTACAAAGGGGGGAGGATCCAGTGGCACGTAGGGTGGCGTTCGCAAGTCCTAAACAGGATGTTCCGAGGATCAACTCCATGTTGGTTTTTAGGCCTTGTTTAGGATCGGCTTACGAGCACCGTGCGTGGCCGCGAGGCCCAACTCCGGAGTAGGATGATCCGATTATGCGGTGAAAACCCTAAATCGTCGTAGATCTTATTAGCTTTATCTTGATCAAGCGGGACCACCAAGTATTTGTGCACCCCGTACGAATCATGGGTGGATCGGCTCTTTGAGCCGATTCACGGGATAACCCGAGAGCCGATCGAGGCTCGTATTTAATGTTTACATGTATGCCCTGCGAGGAAACTAAGCGAGGCATCCCCATCACCTTCCTGACCAGGTATAGGTCAGGTGGCACGCCCTTGCACTTTGCATCGCCGGGTGTGACCAGAAGAGCATTGCGGGCCGTCGCTCGGAGGGGTCTCAGCCAGCCGCAGCTCTAGGCTCTTCCCGGCTCTACGGTGTTGACAAGGCCGCTGCCCGCCGGTGGGTTTTGGCAGTCAACACATTATCATTACTAGTGGTGGTAATAGTCCAAACTTTAGCTACATTATTCTCTTTAGCTAGTTTTTCGTTTTCTTCTCTTTCCCACCTAGCATGCAATTCGGCCATCAATCTAATATTCTCATTAATTCGAACTTGGATGGTATTTGCTGTAGTAACAATTTTATTATCAATATCCTTATTAGGCATAACTTTCAATTTTAAAAGATCAACATCAGAGGCAAGACTATCAACCTTAGAAGCAAGAATATCAATTTTATCAAGCTTTTCCTCAACAGATTTGTTAAAAGCAGTTTGTGTACTAATAAATTCTTTAAGCATGGCTTCAAGACCAGGGGGTACACTCTTATTATTGTTGTAAGAATTCCCATAAGAATTACCATAACTATTACCATTAGAAGAAGGATATGGCCTATAGTTGTTACCAGAATTATTCCTATAAGCATTGTTGTTGAAATTATTACTTTTAATGAAATTCACATCAACATGTTCTTCTTGGGCAACCAATGAAGCTAAAGGAACATTATTAGGATCAACATTAGATCTACCATTCACAAGCATAGACATAATAACATCAATCTTATCACTCAAGGAGAAGGTTTCTTCAACAGAATTTACCTTCTTACCTTGTGGAGCTCTTTTCGTGTGCCATTCAGAGTAATTTGTCATCATATCATCAAGAAGCTTTGTTGCCGCCCCCAAAGTAATGGACATAAACGTACCTCCAAGCAGTCTGAATCCAATAGGTTCCGCGAAGAAAAATTCAATCCTGCATAAAAGGTTTGGATGATCATCCAAGTAGTTAGTCCATGGGCTGGGCAATTCTTCACCAAAGATTTCATTCTCTCCCATGCTTGAGCAACATGTTCATTATCTAATTGCTTAAAATTCATTATGCTACTTCTCAAAGATATAATTTTAGCGGGAGGATAATATCTACCAATAAAAGCATCCTTACATTTAGTCCATGAATCAATACTATTTCTAGGCGAGAGATAGCAACCAATCTTTAGCTCTTCCTCTTAAGGAGAAAGGAAACAATTTTAATTTTATAATGTCACCATCTACATCCTTATACTTTTGCATTTCACATAGTTCAACAAAATTATTAAGATGGGCAGCAGACATCATCGGAACTAACACCGGGAAATTGCTCTCTCATAACAAGATTTAGTAAAGCAGGTTTAATTTCAAAGAATTCTGCTGTAGTAGCAGGTGGAGCAATAGGTGTGCATAAGAAATCATTATTATTTGTGCTAGTGAAGTCACACAACTTAGTATTCTCAACAGTACACATTTTAGCAGTAGTAAATAAAGCAAACTAAATAAAGTAAATGCAAGTAACTAATTTTTTTGTGTGTTTTCAATATAGAGAACAAGACAGTAAATAAAGTAAAACTAGCAACTAATTTTTTTGTGTGTTTTTAATATAAGAAGCAAAGAAAGCAGTAAATAAAGTAAAGTAAAACAAGACAAAAACAAAGTAAAGAGATTGGATGTGGGAGACTCCCCTTGCAGCGTGTCTTGATCTCCCCGGCAACGGCGCCAGAAATTTAGCTTGATACGCGTAAAGCACACGCCCGTTGGGAACCCCAAGTGGAAGGTGTGATGCGTACAGCAGCAAGTTTCCCTCAGTAAGAAACCAAGGTTTATCGAACCAGTAGGAGTCAAGGATCACGTGAAGGTCGTTGGTGACGGAGTGTAGTGCGGCGCAACACCAGGGATTCCGGCGCAACCGTGGAACCTGCACAACACAATCAAAGTACTTTGCCCCAACGTAACAGTGAGGTTGTCAATCTCACCGGCTTGCTGTAAACAAAGGATTAGATGTATAGTGTGGATGATAATGTTTGTTTGCGAAGAACGATAACGAACGAGTTTGCGGTAGATTGTATTTCAGATGTAAAGAATTGGACCGGGGTCCACGGGTTCACTAGTGGTGTCTCTCCCATAAGATAAACGAGATGTTGGGTGAACAAATTACGGTTGGGAAATTGACAAATAAAGAAGGCATAACAATGCACATACATATATCATGATGAGTACTATGAGATTTAATCGGGGCATTACGACAAAGTACATAGACCGCTATCCGAGCATGCATCTATGCCTAAAAGTCCACCTTCGGGTTATCATCCGAACCCCTTCCGGTATTAAGTTGCAAACAACGGACAATTGCATTAAGTATGGTGCGTAATGTAATCAACACAAATATCCTTAGACAAAGCATCGATGTTTTATCCCTAGTGGCAACAGCACATCCACAACCTTAGAACTTTACTGTCCATTGTCCCGGATTTAGTGGAGGCATGAACCCACTATCGAGCATAAATACTCCCTCTTGGAGTCACAAGTATCAACTTGGCCAGAGCCTCTACTAGCAACGGAGAGCATGCAAGAACATAAACAACATATATAATAGATTGATAATCAACTTGACATAGTATTCAATATTCATCGGATCCCAACAAACACAACATGTAGGATTACAAATAGATGATCTTGATCATGATAGGCAGCTCACAAGATCTAACATGATAGCACAATGAGGAGAAGCAACCATCTAGCTACTGCTATGGACCCATAGTCCAGGGGTGAATGCTGCGTGTAGTTGACACGTCCGTTGGGAACCCCAAGAGGAAGGTGTGATGCGCACAGCAGTAAGTTTCCCTCAGTAAGAAACCAAGGTTTATCGAACCAGTAGGAGCCAAGAAGCACGTTGAAGGTTGATGGCGGCGGAGTGTAGTGCGGCGCAACACCAGGGATTCCGGCGCCAACGTGGAACCTGCACAACACAATCAAAGTACTTTGCCCCAACGTAACAGTGAGGTTGTCAATCTCACCGGCTTGCTGTAACAAAGGATTAAACGTATTGTGTGGAAGATGATGAATGTTTGCGAAGAACAGTAACAAACAATTGCAGTAGATTGTATTTCAGATGTAAAGAATTGGACCGGGGTCCACAGTTCACTAGTGGTGTCTCTCCCATAAGATAAACAGATGTTGGGTGAACAAATTACAGTTGGGCAATTGACAAATAAAGAAGGCATAACAATGCACATACATATATCATGATGAGTACTATGAGATTTAATCGGGGCATTACGACAAAGTACATAGACCGCTATCCGAGCATGCATCTATGCCTAAAAAGTCCACCTTCGAGGTTATCATCCAAACCCCTCCGAGTATTAAGTTGCAAACAACGAGACAATTGCATTAAGTATGGTGCGTAATGTAATCAACACAAATATCCTTAGACAAAGCATCGATGTTTTATCCCTAGTGGCAACAGCACATCCACAACCTTAGAACTTTCCGTCACTCGTCCCAGATTTAATGGAGGCATGAACCCACTATCGAGCATAAATACTCCCTCTTGGAGTCACAAGTATCAACTTGGCCGAGCCTCTACTAGCAACGGAGAGCATGCAAGAACATAAACAACATATATGATAGATTGATAATCAACTTGACATAGTATTCAATATTCATCGGATCCCAACAAACACAACATGTAGGATTACGAGATAGATGATCTTGATCATGATAGGCAGCTCACAAGATCTAACATGATAGCACAATGAGGAGAAGACAACCATCTAGCTATTGCTATGGACCCATAGTCCGGGGGTGGACTACTCACACATCGATCCGGAGGCGATCATGGCGATGAAGAGACCTCCGGGAGATGATTCCTCTCTCCGGCGAGGTGCCGGAGGCGATCTCCTGAATCCCCCGAGATGGGATTGGCGGCGGCGGCGTCTCCGGAAGGTTTTCCGTATCGTGGCTCTCGGTACGGGGGTTTCACGACGAAGGCTTTAAGTAGGCGGAAGGGCAGGTCGGGGAGGCGTCACGGGGCCCCACACACTAGGGCCGCGCGGGCCCCCTTAGGCCGCGCCGCCCTAGTGTGGCGGCGCCCCGTGGCCCCACTTCGTATCTCCTCCGGTCTTCTGGAAGCTTCGTGGAAAAATAGGCCCCTGGGCGTTGATTTCGTCCAATTCCGATAATATTTCCTTACTAGGATTTCTAAACCAAAAACAGCGAGAAACAAGAATCGGCTCTTCGGCATCTCGTCAATAGGTTAGTGCCGGAAAATGCATAATAATGACATATAATGTGTATAAAACATGTGAGTATCATCATAAAAGTAGCATGGAACATAAGAAATTATCGATACGTCGGGGACGTATCAGTGAACTACTCACACATCGATCCGGAGGCGATCATGGCGATGAAGAGACCTCCGGGAGATGATTCCCCTCTCCGGCAGGGTGCCGGAGGCGATCTCCTGAATCCCCCGAGATGGGATTGGCGGCGGCGGCGTCTCTGGAAGGTTTTCCATATCGTGGCTCTCGGTACTGGGGTATTCGCGATGAAGGCTTTAAGTAGGCGGAAGGGCAGAGTCGGAGGAGGCACGGGGGCCCCACACGCTAGGGCCGCGCGAGCCCAAGCCTGGCCGCGCCGCCCTAGTGTGGCGGCGACCCGTGGCCCCACTTCGTTTCTCCCTCGGTCTTCTGGAAGCTTCGTGGAAAAATAGGACCCTGGGCGTTGATTTCGTCCAATTCCGAGAATATTTCCTTTGTAGGATTTCTGAAACCAAAAATAGCAAAAAACAACAACTGGCTCTTTGGCATCTCGTCAATAGGTTAGTGCCGGAAAATGCATAATAATGACATATAATGTGTATAAAACATGTGAGTATCATCATAAAAGTAGCATGGAACATAAGAAATTATAGATACGTTTGAGACGTATCATCCACAAATCATTTATTTGATCACAAAGTAAACCATACCTACAAGGTTCAATATGTACTTCGATCTCCATGGCTAAAACATTTTGTAGTCATGGGAGCCATGATCGTCGTGGCCGCTTCCGGAACCATTTCCGATGCTTGCACTACTCGATCATTTTGCTCAGGTTCATAAACCTTATCAAGTTCTATTGTCCTCCCACTCAAATACTTCGCTAGAAAACAATTTCTTGGAAATAAGCAAGTAACATTAACAAACACTTTTGTCTTTTACTTCATAGTGGAAAGAATTCCCTATCAATTCTTTGGGATAACCAACAAAGACATTCATCTAATTTTGGTTGTAAACTTATTTACTTATGCTATGCATACCAAAATTTAAGAAAAGACTATTAGGGTTCATACTCATGTCATAACTCGTATGATGTCATTTCAACGGATCATGATGATGCTCTATTTTGTGTAAAAGCGGTAGTCTCTAAAGCATAATCCACAAAAATATAATGGCATCAATATTTTATCTCATCATTCATCCAACAAGGTTTGCATACATCTCTTGGATACTCCATCATCACTATGATACTCCAAGAAACATGAGTTGTAGAACAATTTCATAACTCTCTTAGATGTTCACTAAAACTCGTAATTCAAATATTTCCACCATGATCCAATCATAGATATTTGATTTTTCTATTACGATGATTTCCACTTCATGCTGAAATTTATTTGAATCTATCCAAATGCTTCAAACTTCTTCCTTATTGAATATATCTATATATACTTAATTCATCGTTGGAAGTTTTCATGAAGTAGAAGAATCTCCCGCACACAACTATGCCCAGTGAACCACATACATCATCATGTATTTTTCCACTAAGTTAGTTGCCCGTTCAACTCTTGGCCTATGAACGGTATTTTAGTCATTCTCTTTAGAAAAGATTTGCAAGCGTCAAACGATTCAAAAAATCAAATGACTCCAAAAATCCATTTGCATGGAGTTCCTTCATGCGTTCCTTTCTAACATGACCTAAATGGCGGTTCCACAAATAAGTGGAATTCTTAATCATTTGCCTTATGGCATTTTAGTGTCAGTATTATGTATGTGTGATTCACCATTAAGATTTATAATAACTTATCCATCGTACATGGAGTAATGTCATAATTTGAACAACTCATTGTTTTCATTTGACCAGAGCAAAATAACAATTATTAAGTTCTTTATTATAAATTCTAAGGGCTAGATAGAATGCCAACGACGAACATAATAACACTTTATTTTTGTTCCAGACGTGCATTCCTATCATATTCCTTGTCGATCACTTAGGCCATTGTATTCTTGTATTGCGTTGTTTTGTATGACACTTCATACCAACCAATATGGTACTAATACCCAAGAATTTCATTGTGTGACCAAACAAGGAATACATTCATAACATGTATATCATTTATATACACATGAGCTAGACTTTCTAGTCTTTTCTTTCTTTACGCCAATAATCTTTCGTAGTTTCTCTTTTAGCTTTCCTCATTATTCAGAAAAACACTTCAACATCAATAACTTCTAGGTTTGTTGGTCAAATACCAATAACCTTGAGGTTCTTACTTTGAAGTTGATCATCATATGACAAGTGTTCCGGATTTCACTATTAGTAACCTTTTAATATGATGAACAATTTCACTCATAATTTTATCCATCATATCATGACGACTTTTCGAGACCATGTATGTACATGCTAGGCTCGTAAAGTTTAACCTTAGTATTCGCATGTGCAAATCTGGCTTGCACCCATTGTATGCACACGTAGAATCTATAACACCCGATCATCACGTAATGCTTCGAAACTACGAGTCTTAGCAACGGTGCATACTAAGGACAATCACTTCATGGATATGCGAATATCGTTAGTGCCCAACTTAGTTGGAGGATTGGGACGGGGCGTCTTCAACCTTCGTACATTCCCATAAAACTTATGAGTTTATGTAGTCTCACTAGATTATATTCTATCATCTTGCAATAAGGTCTTAGATATCACATATATCTCATACCTTGATTATTTCTGAAAATTAAATTTTCAGCTCCTTACTTTTCAAACAGATTTGAACTTCAAGTTTCACGGAGACAAGATAACTTTAGGTACTAATTGAAACCATAGCTCTTTGAATCAACAATGTGAGGTTTACTAAAAGTTTGCAATAGGACTTAATCATTTCTTGATTCTTTAATAATACGGTACCAGTCCGTAAAGTTACTTGTCAGATTTAACAGTATTTCAATCTCAATTACAACACTAACGCATGGTAGAAAACGGATGCCAATTCTACAAATTTAATTCAAAATACTATTCGAGACTATGTTTATGATAATTAGTTCATGTTTTAATCTAATTACTAAAGAACTCCCACTTAATACAACATCCCTCATAGTTGTTAAGTGGTACACGATCCATATCCACTACACCAAAACCGATCATCACGTGAGATGATGTAGCTTCAATGGTGAACATCAACATGTTGATCATATCATCCATATGACTCGTGTTCAACCTTTCGGTTTCCGTTGTCTCGAGGCCATGTCTGTACATGCTAGGCTCGTCAAGCAACCCCAAGTATTCCGCGTGTGCAACATGGCTTACACCCGTTGTATGTGAATGTTGAGTCTATCACATCCGATCATCACGAGATGCTTCGAAACGACGAACTATATCAACGGTGCATACGAGGGGAGAACACTTTATTATCTTGATATTAATGTGAGGGATCATCTTATAATGCTACCGTCGCGTTCTAAACAAAATAAGATGCATAAAGGATTAACATCACATGCAATTCATATGTGATATGATATGGCCCTTTAGTCTTTGCGCCTTCGATCTTCATCTCCAAAGCACGAACATGATCTCCATCATCAACGGACATGATCTCCATCATCGTCGGCGTAGCGTCAAGGTCCATGGCGCCGTCTTCATGGTTGTTCACCTCATGTAGCAACTATTACAACTACTTTGAAATACTACTCAACATGAAATTTAAAGACAACCATAAGGCTCCTGCCGGTTGCCACAATACAATAATGATCATCTCATACATATTCATCATCACATCATGGCCATATCACATCACCAAACCCTGCAAAAACAAGTTAGACGTCTCTAATTTTGTTTGCATATTTTACGTGGTTTAGGGTTTTCGAGTAACATCCAATCTACCTACGAACATGAACCACAACGGTGATACTAGTGTTGTCAATAGAAAGAGTAAATTGAATCTTCACTATGGTGGGAGAGACAGACACCCGCAAAGCCACTTATGCAATACAAGTTGCATGTCGAACGTGGAGCAAGTCTCATGAACGCGGTCATGTAAAGTTAGCCTGAGCCGCTTCATCCCACCATGCCACAAAGATGCAAAATACTCGAACTAAAGACAACAAAGAATCAACGCCCACAAAACAATTGTGTTCTACTCGTGCAACCATCTATGCATAGACACGGCTCTGATACCACTGTAGGGATTCGTAGCATAGAAAACAAAACTTTTCCTACCGCGAGAACGCAATCCAAGCCAAGATGCAATCTAGAAGACGGTAGCAACAAGGGGATGAACGAGACTAACCCTTGAAGATTTCCAAAGCCTACAAGAGGAGGCTCTCGTTGCTGCGGTAGACGATCACTTGTCGCTTTCAAAAGCGCGTAGAAGATCTTGACGGTGCAACAATTGGGCAGCACCTCCGTACTCGGTCACACGTTCGGTGTTGATGAAGACGACGTCCTTCTCCCCGTTCCACCGGGCAGCGGAAGTAGTAGATCCTCCTCGGAATCCTGGCAGCATGACGGCGTGGTGGTGGTGGTGGTGGAGAACTCCGGCAGGGCTTCGCCTATGCGCTGCGGGAGTAGTATGTGGAGGAGGGGCGCTAGGGTTTGGGGAGAGAGAGGGGGTAGGGCGCCGGCCATGGGCAGCCCTAGGTGGTGCGGCCAAGAGTGTCTGCCCCCTCCCTCTCCTCCTCATTATATAGGTGGAAATCCCCAAGAGTTGTAGTCTAAGTCTTCGAATAAGACCCAACAACAAAACCTCCCATAGGTGGGAAACCTACTCAAGGGGGGAGTCCTACCCAAGGTGGGACTCCCACCTTTCCTTTAGGTGGGGTGGCCGGCCACCTATGGTGGAGTCCACCTGGGACTCCACCCCTTAGGGTTTGGCTGGCCATGCAAGGTGGAGTCCCTCCGGGACTCCACTTTCCATGATGATTTCTTCCGGACTTTTCTAGAACATTCTAGAAGCTGCCATAAATGCATCGGATCATTTCCAAACTTGGAATATGACTTCCTATATATGAATCTTATTCTCCGGACCATTCCGGACCTCCTCGTGATGTCCTGGATCCCATCCGAGACTCCGAACAAAACTTCGAACTCCATTCCTTATTCCATATCTACTTAAACGACATCAAACCTTAAGTGTGTCACCCTACGGTTCGCGAACTATGCAGACATGGTTGAGACCTCTCTCTGACCAATCCAATAGCGGGATCTGGAGATTCATAATGGCTCCCACATATTCAACGATGACTTTAGTGATCGACTGAACCATTTACATACGATACCGATTCCCTTTGTCACGCGATATTTTACTTGTCCGAGGTTTGATCATCGGTATCTCTATACCTCGTTCAACCTCGTCTCCTGACAAGTACTCTTTACTCGTACCGTGGTATGTGGTCTCTTATGAACCATTCATATGCTTGCAAGCTAATTAGACGACATTCCACCGAGAGGGCCCAGAGTATATCTATCCGTCATCGGGATGAAAAAATCCCACTGTTGATCCATATGCCTCAACTCATACTTTCCAGATACTTAATCCCACCTTTATAACCACCCATTTACGCAGTGGCGTTTGATGTAATCAAAGTACCCTTCCGGTATAAGTGATTTACATGATCTCATGGTCGAAAGGACTAGGTAACTATGTATCGAAAGCTTATAGCAAATAACTTAATGACGTGATCTTATGCTACGCTTAATCACTAGTAGGAAAAGCCTCATCAGTGGCGCACCAAAAATGGCTTCACGGCGCACATGGGAGGTGCGCCACGAAGCAATGCGCCACAAAAATAAGCTTTACTGTGGCGCACGCGTGTGCGCCACGGAAATAAGGTTTACTGTAGGCGCACGGGCCGGTGCGCCACGGTAGTGAATGGATTCGTGGCGCATGTGGTGTAGGCTAACGCCACGAAGCGAGGGTGCGCCACGGGGTGTGCACCGGTGCGCCACGGAACTGTGTACGGGTATGCTCGATTT
>NC_061510.1:210297119-210386937 GCF_022539505.1 Lolium rigidum
TTTGTCCCCGCTCAACACATGCAATTGAAATGGAATGTTGGAAATGATCGGCAATGGAAGAAATATATAAGAAAGCATAAGTTACGACGGCCGTGAGCGGATGTGTACTTACTCGGGAAAGACAGCGTAAGAATGGTGTTGCTCTCTTTGTGCATGAGCATGAAGTTCGGAGGTACCGCACCGCCTTGGTCCGTGTCCTTGAGCCGTCCCGGAGCTGGCTATCGCGCATGTAGTAGGGATCCGCTACCGCGATGTGGCGGGGTCTCTCTCGTTGATCTTCATCTCGAAGATTAATCGCGTATAGGCGGACCAAGTTATAGTCGAGCCGTTTCGAGTGAAATAGATTGAAGACGTCCTCGAACGCTATGAAGAAGATATCCGCTGGGTCTTCATTGACGAAGTTCTGGTTGGACGGCACCTTGACCGAGAACACCGGTAATTTGGATCCTTTTCTTTAAGAAGGACGCTCTCTTGATAATGAATAGAGTGCTGCAAAGGGAGCATTTGTCCACTTGCGAGGTGTTCCATGTCCGGAGGCAAGTATAGGTTTACCAGCCTTCATGACACCGGGGCAAGCCATCCGGTGTAGGTGGTACCATGTCGTCGGCCCGGATCCTCTTAGGAGCAGAGCCGGCTCGAAGATGCGCCCTTCTTGGCTCCTCTCTTCCTTCCCTTCTTCACTTGACCTACCGGGGGTGCTTGTGGTGCCGATGGTGGTGCTTCGGTGCCGGTGGTGCTTCCGAGGTTGCCGGGGTTGATTTGGGTGGATCCCCGATGATCGTCTTACGCAGCCGTGTTAGGGCTGAAAACGGTAGCAGGCTTGACTTGAGCTGGATTGCCAGCTCCTGAGGAGTGTCTTGAGAAAGACCCGTGAAGACCAGGCGCCGCTTCGTGACCGTAGGGGGACGACTAAGTTGATCGCCGTGTGTGCGGAAGGCTTGTTCATCCATAGGAGGCATGTACATATCTTGGCTGCAGCGCCAGCTGTTGATGTAGGCATCGATGTCATCATCATCATCTACATCATTGCCATCAAGTGGCGCCATGTCCTGGACCTTAGGTGGTGGCGGCTGCGATGCCGCCGCTTGGCGTACCGTGCGTCTAGTAGGCGGTCGTTGCGGTAGCGCTCCCAACAACCGTTTGTGGCGTCCGGTGGTGACGGCGATCGTCGGTTCCTTCCGGGTGGCGGCGGCGACCGTCGGTTCCTTCAGGTAGTGGGGCGGCGACCGCCGTTTCCTTAAGGGTGTCGTCGGCGTTGGCGATCTTGGGCCGGATGATAGGGGAGGTGGCGCCGGTGCTTCTCTTACAACTCTGAAGACCCCCCCCCGCACGACTCGGTTCTTCGGCCATTTCATAAGCCATGAGGTGCAATCCCCAAGGGGCAAAACCTCGCCTTCTTCTCGTGCCCGGAGGTTGAAAGGGGGGATGGCGTAGCGGTACTCCGGCACTACCATTACCAACTTGACCTTCGCCACGTCTTCCGTCAATGTAGCGCCGTGCATAACGCGGGAAGCCATGACAAAGCCGCTAGCAACTTCCACCAACTTGCCGCCGGGCTCCACCGTTTGCGTAAGTATGCATTGTTCATCCCGAGTCGTGGGCGCCATGTTGGGCATCGTGAGATGGCAGCCACGAAAGGCATATATAGTTAAAGAAGATGACGCGAAGGAGTAACTAATGAGTTTACCTCCTTGATGGCGTCGATCTCGGCCACCGTCGATACAAGGGCGGCGGTTGGGGGCGTCGATGCGACCGGCTGGAGCTGCGGCGGCGGTTGGAGCTGCGGCGGCGTTCCGGTGGAGCCCCGACGCCGGCGTCGGGTGGAGCGGCACCGTCGGCGACACGTGGAAGCTTGAGTTGCTGCCGCTAAGGCTGGGCACATGTATCGGCCCCACTTGACCTCCCGCATTCCAAGCAGCCTAACCCCTCAATCAACCCGTGGGGATGATCTCGCCGGATCTTCTCGTCCAATAACTTGTTCATCATCTCCGTGTTCTCCACAGCTTTTCGGCCACCAGCCTTCTCTAGTGACTCCACCTTCTTCTTCAGCTCCCGAACCTCGGATTTATCCTTAGCCGATGACCTCCTCTCCAACTTTCTCGTCTTGGCATCCGATCCGTAGTACTCTGGATAGCTTCATACTTGTGCCAAAGCCGGACACACGGCCAGCCGACGCCGGTGGCTTGTCCGGCTCCCTCTCCTTGTACTTGTTCATCGCCCTCGTTGAAAGGCGTGTCCCACGGTTCCGTCGACCCCCGGGACGACGGGCCAGCCTTCGTCAACTCTTCATCCTTTAGACAAAGGAACTTAAGGTTAGCCCATTTGGCTTCATTGCCTAATAAGATGAGCGAAATAATATAGAACTATCCTTACCAGGTACTTCTCGAAACCCTTCACGTCTTCGTGATCCGTAATAAATTCCCCGTCTTCCAGCCTAAGTAGTAGCGGGACCGGACAAAGTTCCTAGCCTCGTTCATCCCGGATTTTGTGCCAGGGGTTTTCTTTCCCCGTACGTACCATCTCGGCATCCTCCTTGTCCCAAGTGGGCTGTTTTCCTCAGTAACCGCCGCTTCCGCAATGGTGGGTCCCTAAGTTCAAATCCCGCATTTTCTTCCCCCAGCGGTCCATTTTTTAACAACATCACTCCGTAAGTAAGACTTGAATGCATTAAAGTCTTCTAAGGAGAGCGACGGGTCTTTGCTACTTATCCTCTCCCAGCCTTTCACCGGCCTCGATCTTTCCCTTCAGCCGGTTCTTCCAGCCTGCTCAAGGCGGTGCTCATCTTCGTGAGAGCTAAAGAGTCCACCTTCTTATTTAACGGCTCCGGGAACGTGTATCGTTGGTGAAGCTTCCGGAGGAGGGATTGGGCGATAGCCTCGTTCTCCTTGCTTCGAGGTCCCGAGTTAGGATCGGCACGGCTTCACTGGACGATGCACCCTAGTTGCATGCCGTACCCTTTGGCAACCCACGAAGGCTCCAAGGGTAGGCCACTTTCGGAGACTACCGTGAAATGATCGGTGACGTTGGCGAGCACTTGCGGCCTCCGATCCCTCCTTGCCCTCCTCGCCGTCCTCTTCTTCTTACCCTCCCCGAGGGTTGCCGCCGCTATCACCTTCCGTGCGGTTGGCCGCGTTCTCTTCACCGGCCGTCTCTTCACCGGTCCGGGCGGCGTCGTCCCGTGTATCGTCATCGCCGCCGGTGTCGGCGGCGGCCCCCGGCCCTCTCCCTCGGAGGCGGTGTCCCGGCCCTCTCCCTCGGAGGCGGCGTCCCGGCCCTCTTCCTCATCGTCGGGCGACTCGGCGGCGGCCTTCCGGGCTGCTCGTAGCCCTCCCGTAAGTCCTTGTTGGCCTCTCTCGCTTCATCGTTCGGCTCCCGGGCTTAGAAGTGTTGCCCGACATGTTTATTTGCACTTCATTAAAAAGAGGCAACAAGTTAGTACAAAAGTCAACCAGTAAAATTCGGCATGACTTTTGCTAATTTTTCTACGTAGGAGTGCCCATTTCTCAACCGAAACGGAAGTTAATCAACGCTTCGGGAGAAATGGGCAACTCAATGAAATCCCTGCAAAAATATCCACCATATACACCATATATCCACCATATCCACCATAAACCAGAAAACTCTGGACATATATTGCCTGGAGCAAATTAACCCGAAGCATCTACAATACATCAAACAAAACCTCGGTGCATCAATACAACTGGCATTATTAACCTAGAGCATCAATACAACAAATATTATTAACCTGGAGCATCTACAACAAATTAACCTCGGAGAATCTACAATACATCAAACAAAACCTGGAGCAATCACCTGGAGCACTACAACAAACCCGGAGCATCTTTTTAACCAACCGTTAGCATATTTAGTGCAGCCAAGGCAAGTAGCTAATGACTTAGAAAAATGACTTCAATAGTAGGCAGTAGCATTTCATTCAAAATCAACTAGGCAAGATATCATTTCATGATTAGCTTGTTCATTTTTTCATTTGTATTAAAAAACCTAACAAATCCTAGCTAGCAAGTAGCAATAAAGAACATCAACATATAAAATTCCGTGAGATAATTAAATAGCGAAGCTTGAGCATCATATGGAAATGCTAGTGTCTTCAAATGAAAATGCTATTACTCATAATTACTTAAATTTTTGGTAGATAATTACTTAAATTTAAAAAGGCAAGTATATGCTTCTTCATAACCAAGAATACAAGCTTAAATTTAAAAAGGCAAGTATATGCTTCTTCATAACCAAGAGCAAGCCAACCAGTAGCTACCGCCAACATGTGAGCATGAGCATCATTTACGTACGTGAGAAACAACAACAACATTAGCTTGTTCATTTTTATTTTTATTCCCAAATAGTAGGTTGTAGCTTGTTCATTCAAATAGTAGGCAGTAGCTTTTTTATCTCTAAATTCAAACAAGCAGCATTTCATGTACTAGTAGCATTATTATCTTGAAACCCCAAGCAAGAACGGTATATCATGACATGTGACCAGTAGCTACCGCCAATATATTCATGAAAGCATCATCCAATGCATTATTTGGGGGAAGCAAAATTGGGGTGCTATAGGATCATAGGCATTCATAGGTTTGGGAAGTGGCCCCTAGCATCACCAAGCTATTAAACCACAACCAAAGCATTAATCATCATAATCTACTAAGATTCAGATTATAATGGATATTTACCAACAATTACTTGGCATCCGGCCATTCATTCTATGCAAACAAATTGAATCATTATGAATACATAGTTCATCAATAAATAGTTCCAGTAATTCATACCGACTCTCCGTTAACCCTCTTTTAAACATTTTCAAAATTCTTATCATCTCGTCTAAATCAAAATTCATACCGACCATCAAATTTCTATTTGACTAACACATCAAAATTCATAAATTGAATGTCCACATAAGCTATAGCAAGCACTACATCAAAATTCATACCGACCATCAAAATTCTATTTGACTATATGTATATGCAACATTGTCAATTGCTCAATCAAAATTAACTACATCACCAAGCAAGAAATTAAGCAAATTGAGAACCAAATTGAGAGGCAGTGGAGGGGCCGGGGCACAGGGGAGAGGGGGGGGCCGGGGCACAGGGGAGAGGGAGGGAGGCACAAGGGAGAGGGAGGGAGGCACAGGGGAGAGGGAGGGATCTCACCGACGGCGGCGCTAGGCGGTGATGGCGAGCGCAGCGATGGTCCTCCTCCTCCTCCTCCTGCTGCCGCGGCGCGGCGGGGTGGTCCTCCTCCTCCTCGCTCGCGGCGTGTGCGGGGTGGTCCTCCTCCTCCTCGCTCGCAGCCGTGGGCGGGGTGGTCCTCCTCCTCCTCCTCCTCTTCCTCCCTGCTCGGTGGTGCTAGGCGGCGGTGGCGAGTGCTAGGCGGCGGTGGAAGCTAGGGTTCGTCACGCGGATACGAATGGGGAAGAGAGAGATGGGGGAAGAGCGAACCGCTCATTTCACCAAGTCGGTAGATTCGTGGCGCACCTAGTTGTGCATGCGCCATAGAATTCCTTAATTCCGTGGCGCACTAAGCGGGACATGCGCCACAGAATTAAGGAATTCTATGGCGCATGCGCACTAGGTGCGCCACGTAATTTATCGACTTGGTAAACAAACCGGGCTAATGCCGTGTTCCGTCGAAACACAAGCATTAGCCCAGTGGTTAAGCCCATCGGTAGGCTTGGGTAACCCGTGTTCGAACCCTGGTTGCCCCTACTTTTTTCCTTTTTAAAAATGTTTTTGTTACATTTTCAAGAAACAACACAACATTTAATAATAATTACTAGAGATTTTCAATTACAAATTACTTGTCTCACACACACATGTTCTTGTCTCTCTCACACACACATGCATGTACTTGTCACACACACATACACCAAAAAAAGATCTTCTTCGTCCCGGCTCCGAGCTCTAGCGTCTCTTCGCAATCTTCTTGCCCTTTCGGTTGTTGGCGGTTGAATACTTTATACCGGCCACCTTGAGATTTCTTCGCGTGAATGGACAACCTTTAGAGGGTAGGGAGGTCTTCCTTCTTACTTTACTAGTAGTAGGCATGTCGAAGTGCCTGTCGAATTCCTCCTCCATCTTCGGGTCACCGTTCTTGTCCAAGTCTTCCTCGTTGGCGTCTCCTTGCATTCCTATGATGCTCCTCTTGCCCCTCCTCACGACAACACGGCTAGGCCTCGACGGATCGGTGATGAAGAAGCATTGGTCAACTTGGCTACCGAGTACCCATGGCTCATTTTTCGCGGATGCGTTCTTCGATTTTGCATCGGGTATAACCATGGTTGTGAAATATCGGCCTTCTTTTTCGACCTTCTTGGCCCATCTCACACGAAACATTGGCACCGTCTCTCCACAGTAATTGAGCTCCCATATCTCCTCGATCCTTCCAAAAATCTTTCCTTGACATTAGTCTCGTCATCGGCGTATGACAAAGATAGTTACTCCTGAGTTTTGATTTTCACTATTTCTGTCCTTTTCCTCGGTGTAGAATCAGTAACCGTTGATGTCGTACCCCCGATAGGTCCTTACGTTATGCGCGGGTCCCTGTGATAAGGTGTATATGAGTTTTTCATCTTCGGTAGAAGGCGTATTTCTCCGTGCTTCAACCAGCTTGAGTTTGCTTGAACCAACGCGTGAAGCCGGAGTTGTGCTTTTGGTTACGTCTCCCATCTTCCTCGGCCGGCCCATATCGATGTAATTCTGCTCGACCATGCTTTTGTGCTCTTGCACGAAAGGTTCGGTCAGTTTTAAGTGTTGTAGCGCGACCCGGTGAGCCCCGTCAAAGTCGTCGCGTCGATTTTCAATGCCGACATGGACTGAGCGGTAGCCCTCGCGGTGACCGACTCCGGCCGAGCCTCCCGAGGTGCGTCCCGGGTGGTAGACCAACATGATCCTCGTCGTCCTCGGTGCTTAGATAATTCGCGCGAAGGAGATGCACTCGTAGGTTAGAAACCCCTTGGCCATGCTTGCGTCCGGACGGGCCCTATTGCGAACGTATCCTTTCATGACACCGTTCGCCTTTCGAAAGGCATCATGTTGTGGAGGAACGTTGGGCCGAGCCGCTTGATGTCTTCAACGACATGGAGAAGGAGATGGACGCATATATCACAGTAATGCAGGCGGGAAGTAAATCTCGAGCTCACATAGTATCACCACGATCTCATCCTCGTAGCATCTTGAGCTGCCTCACGCCGATCGACTTCCCGGTGATAACGTCAAAAAAGTTGCATAGGCCAAACAGCGTATCACGGACGTGCTCGTCCATTATGCCTCGGATCGCAACGGGAAGTATCTCGCGTCATTAGCACGTGGCAATCGTGAGACTTCATCCCGGTGAACCTCTTCTTCGCTACGTCCGGATATCTCGCTTATATTCCCCGAGTAACCGTGAGGAACTTTCACTCCTAGGAGGCACTGAAAACTCGCTCGAGCTCCTCCGGACTCGTTGTGAAGCGTGCAGCGGGAAGCTGCACCGCGTTCTTCTTAGCCCTTTTACGGAAACGTTGAGTCCCTTCCGTCCGATCATCATCATCATCATCATCATCATCGTCGGTATCGGGGGCTTGAAGATCTTTCCCGATGCCAAAATGTTTAAGATCGTATCTTGCTTTCGGTCCATCCTTGGACTTCTCTGAGTTGCAAAGAGTGCCAAGCAGACTCTCGGTAACGTTCTTCGTAATGTGCATGACATCGAGGCTGTGGGGCGTGTGGAGGACCTTCCAGTACTCCAAGTCGTGGAAAACAGACCTCGCTTTCCATACACCGAGCAGCGGCTCTGGCTTCGGTCGCTTCTTTCAGAAGATCATCGATTTCTGCACCGCTCCTCGGGCGTGGGGGTCCATCGGGCTCATCTTTACCATTGAACAGATCACCGTGTTTTCTCCACGGGTGATCCAAGCGAAGCCACCTTCGAGCACCTGGGTAGACGGTTTTCGAGGACCCGGGATCCCTTGGTAGTTGTAGATGCGGGGTATCGTCCATGCACTTCACACAGCCGTTGAATCCGTGGCCCACCCGGGCGGATACATATGCGTAACCAGGATAGTCCGTGACCGTCGTGATCAACGCGGCTCTCATATCGAAATAAGTTCTAGTGTAGGCGTCCCACGTACGGGGTGGCGTCTTCCACAACGTGTCTAACTCCTCTTTCAGCAGCCCGAGATACAAATGCATGTCGACACCTGGTTGTTTCGGCCCTCGAATGAGAATACTCAGGTGTATGTACCTTTGCTTGGTGCACGGCCACGGGGGTAGGTTGTAAGGCCATACAAACACAGGCCAGGTGCTATGCGTGCTACTCGGTTGCCGAACGGATTGAGTCCATCGGTGCTCATACCCAGCTCGATGTTCCTTGCGTCGCCCCGAACCTAGGGAAGGCGATGTCCAATGTTTGCCACTCGTCCAGCGTCCGAAGGGTGTGTCGACATATAGCCCATCTCCGGATCTTCTTCGGGCTTCGCGCTTTCCTCGTGCCATTGCATGAGCTTTGCTTCCTTAGGGTCCACGAAATACCGCTGCGGACGGGGAGTGATAGGAAAGTACCATACCACCTTTCGAGGTACCTTCTTGTTCCCAACCTTGTACCGTCCGTGGCCACACACCGGACATGTGGTTCTGTCCTTGTACTCGCACCTATAAATCACACAATCATTAATGCAGCGTGGTATTTTTCGTGCGGTAGGTCAAGGGGACACACGACTTTCTTGGCCTCCTCGGTACTACTTGGCAATGTGTTCCCCTCCGGGAGACGATCGTGCCAGAATTTTAAGCTCTTGCCTGAAGCCGGAATCGGTCCACTTGTTCTCGCGTCTTCATCTGCAGGTAATCAAGCGTTACATGCAAGCGCGTATCCTGCGGACGACACCCAGGAAAGATCGGAGTCATCCCGTCTTTCTCCATTTGCGACAGCTTGGCTCTCTCTCTAGCTGCAACTCTATCGTTGCTCGTCTCCTGGAGGAGCAGATCTTGAACATGAGAGTCCCGCAAGGCCGAAATTAGCGTGGTCGCGCCGGAATCTTCTTCTTCATCATGATGATGTTCTCCGCCGGCATCTTCTTCTTCATGATGATCTTCTCCGTCGACTTCTTCTTCATGATGATAGTCCCCGTCGGCATGATGATAGTCTTCTTCATGATGATAGTCGTCTCGCTCGACATGGTCTTCATGCGCACCATTTGATGGGGCCGGCCGCGCCTGGTTGTCTTGCATGAAACCGCGCCTCGGCAGGTGCTGCTCCGGTTGTCCGGAATCGGGGTTGATCCAGGCGCTCGAGTTTGCATGATCGACACGGACATCTTATCCGGCGCCTATTGTTCCGAATCATGTCCTCCTTCGCGTCTATCTTGTATCTAGAGATTCGAGCGGAACTCATCGAGAGGACCATGCTTGCTCGCAAATGGTATACATAGAACAGGAAATTAGAACCGCACCAAATGCACACACATGCATGGGCCGTACCTCTCCTCAAGGTATTACATGGAGTGGAAAAATTCGGCATGACCTCTCCTCAAAGTAGGACATATGGGTAGTGCAAAACTTGCCGAAACGGAAATGAATCAACATTTCGGCAAACATCCATGCACCACACCGGCACACACACAAGCGCTTCACCCGCAACAAGCATCCATACACACGACGGCCACACAAGATCTACAAGCATATGCATGTCTCCTCCAAGCATATGTATGTCTCCTCCAACTACTCACCTTCTAGATTCGATACCGAGACGAGACCGCGATCGATGACTTCGAGAGGAGGAGAGAGTATGGAGAGCCTTCTCCTCAACTCCAATTAAGTATCAACCAAAGTAAGTGTAATAAATACCCAAGCAAGTGAAAAGTGGAGTCAAAATGGTATGAGAGAGAAGGGGGGACGAGCTAGATGGAGGAAGAAGAATGGCTTGTGTAGTGTGGTAGGTGGGAGGTTGCTCACTTTTGTAGATCCGGTTCGCTAATTCCGTGGCGCACCAACCACGAGTGCGCCACGAGAATAGCTTATTTCTGTGGCGCACCGACCGCGATGCGCCACGGAATTACTTATTTACGTGGCGCACGGAATACGATGCGCCACGGAATACCTTATTTTTGTGGCGCACTGTCGCCGTGCGCCACGGAAGAAGTAATTTACGTGGCGCACCGAGGTTTGTGCGCCATAGAAATTGTAAAACCAATGATTGGGGGTGACAGGGTGTGGGGCCCACCAAGTTTTTGTGGCGCACGGTTTAGCGGTGCGCCACAAAATTAAGCTATTTACGTGGCGCACCGAGCTTCGTGCGCCACAAAATAAGTTTCTGTGGCGCACCAAAAACGGTGCGCCACAGAACTAAGCTTCGCCTATAAGGGTTTTCCTACTAGTGAATTGGGTGTGTCCATTACATCATTCACATAATGACATAACCTTGTTATTAATAACATCCAATGTTCATGATCATGAAACTATGATCATCTATTAATCAACAAGCTAGTTATACAAGAGGCTTACTAGGGACTCCTTGTTGTTCACATAACACACATGTATCAATGTTTCGGTTAATACAATTATAGCATGGTATGTAAACATTATCATAAACACAAAGATATATAATAACCATTTATTATTGCCTCTTGGGCATATCTCCAACAGACTAAGCGTATAGCCACACGGGGCCCATGGGAACCCCTTGGCCCGGACTTGCCTAGCTTACCCATGAGTCAATTAGTTTGCGAGTTCCATTTGCCATACACATGGGGAAAAGGTGAAAAGGGTTTTCAAAGGTGCATCATACAGGGCGTTGCCGGGGTAAAGGATGTTGGAGGCATTGAACTGGATCCCGTGCACACAATGACCGGGACCGTCTCGGAGAATGGCTACCTACGATGACGGAGTTCCCCAGTTAGTTTGACTCATGGAATATGCGAAGCAAGGGAAAGGTTTTGGTTGACCACCCTCTGCCGGCACACCAAGGAAGTGTGCTAATGTTCTGGAGTTAAGAGTCGGTCGACGCGTGTGCGTAAAGTTGTACACCCCTGCAGGGTTAGATCTTTTTGAAAAGCCATGTCACGGTTACAGATGACTTGGTGATGGATTCTGTGATCATAGACAACATGGACCTAATCGTAAAACTTGACAAATGTGTGATAAGGATCCCTTCTCAGGGTATCCAGGGGGTGATCCTAGTTGATAGGTTCAGGTAATGATGAAGATTTAGTGGATTCAATATGATGATCAGTAGATCTAGTGATATCGCTCTCTTATCCCTTTTTAAAATGATCTGAGTAGACGAGCTTCTACTCCCTCTTGTTTTACAAAGGAAAACTGGCTTTCCACAAAATAAGCTCTACATAAAGCCTCGCATACCAGCTTTGCTAATAGGTTGTACTAAGTCTTGTTGAGTCCTTGTACTCATCTTTGCATACTTTTGTTTCAAACGAAGTTGCTCCAACAGATGGTGGTTTCTAGGTCGACATCGACGAGTAGCTTGGGATTCCCAGGTGGCATCCTGGAATCTTTGGGCTGGGACGTTGCCGCTATGCTCCTGGCCTCTTAGGCCTTTTGCTATCTTGCTATTTAGAATATCATAACTTTGCTTTCGTTGATTGATGAAATGTCAGATCAGTGACATCTGCTTGTAATACTTTGGTTATTTTGCTCAGTTATGAGCTTGTATTACTCTTTGAATCATAGAGTCACTTTTGTGTTACCGATTCTCACCCTGTAGGTCCTAGAGATCTAAGTTAGGCTTATGCTAGAAGTGAATCTGGGTTTGTCTAGCCCTGACCTCCGGGGTCGCCACAACACCAAAGGTAAATATTATTATATGAATGATCTTATCCATGCAAGTACTACATACTTATCACCCCATGCTTATGTTTCAAAGACTGTCTGATCTCAACCGTAACAACTCTCCCCTTTTACATCATTGTTCCTTTTCGTCTTGTTTAAAGCTTTAACAAAATAATCACCATAGTTCCTTTAGCTTGTTTTGTTCATACAAAACTAGAATTGTTACACTCTAATTTGAGAGAATAAATATCTTTACATTCTTACTCCAAAAGATCATAATGTTACTCCCCATTGGTAGGTGTGATACGTTGCAAACGTATCTATAATTTTTGATGCTTCCTGCTTGTTTTACACCAATTGCTATATGTTTTGTTTACACTTCGTGGCACCTTTATGCATTTTCCGGAACTAACCTATTGACAAGATGCCACATTGCTAGTTCCCTATTTTTTGCTATTTTGTATTTCAGAAAATTTATACGGGAAATATTCTCGGAATTAAACAAAACAAAAACCAATCATCCTATTCTTCCCGGGACGAGGACGGAGTCCAGAGTAGAGACGGAGGAGGGCCAGAGAGGGGCCACACCATGCCTTGGTGCAGCCCATGCCCTGGCCACGCCATTGGGTGGTGTGCCCCCCCTGGAGTCCACCGACCTCGCCCTTTCGCCTATAAGAAGCCTCCCGACGCGAAAACCCTAAATCATCCAGCCTCCGTCCACGAAAATTTCTGTAGCTCCATTGCCATTGCAGACAAGTTTCGGGGGACATAAGTCTCTGTTCCGGCACCCTGCCGGGACGGGGAATTTCCCCCGGAGCCATCTCCACCGACTCCACCGCCATCTTCATCGTCGTTGTTGACTCTCATGATGAGGAGGGAGTAGTTCTCCCTCGAGGCTGAGGGCTTTACCGGTAGCTATGTGGTCTATCTGTCTCTCCCATGGTGTGATCTTTATATGATCGTGACCTTTGTAATCTAGTTGAATAAGTAAATGTTATTCTTCAACTATTATGCTACTCAAATGGTTTTATTATGTGATCTCTGGGGACACCTTGTCCCACGGTGTGAAGGTGACGGTGTGCATACTGTGTGTGTCTCAATACTTATGAATTCTGGTGTCTTGTTAGTATCATCTTTGTATGCTCAAAGTGATAGCGTGGGGCGTCCATACATTGGGAATGCGAACTTTAAGGAGTGATTATGCAGCCCTACGCAGTGAATTTGTGTTTTGTGTTCAACCGGGAAGTGGTTCAGAGTAGCATGTGTGAAGAGATAATATTTATGTATTCAATTATGATATCATTGTTGAGAGTGTCCACTAGTGAAAGTATGATCCCTAGGCATTGTTTCCAAGCATTGAAACAGCGTTTACAACCAGTTCCGCTACATGTTTGCTTGTTTTCATTTTTATTTCAGATTGCAATTACCGCTCATAATCATACATATTACTTGTATTTCACTATCTCTTCGCTGAAGTAGTGCACCTATACACCTGACAAGTGTATTAGGTGTGTTCGGTACACAAGAGACTTCTTGTATCGTAATTGCAGGGTTGCTTGAGAGGGACATCTTTGACCTCTACCTCCTTGAGTTTGATAAACCTTGGGTGTTCCACTTAAGGGAAACTTGCTGCTGTTCTACAAGCCTCTGCACTTGGAGACCCAACACTGTCTACAAGAATAGAAGCGTAGACATCAAGCTCTTTTCTAGCGCTGTTGCCGGGGAGGTAAGGTAAAAGGTACTCACATCCTCTGGCTACTAAGTTTTGTAGTTGCTGGTGAGTGCTCGAAGTTATTTCCTTTAGATTCTGCAATTATATCTTTTTGTTTCTTGTTTTTATTTTCACTAGTTAGGCTTAATGAAAAAACAACAAAATTAGAGAGTTTTATAGTATTTATCTTGAGTTAGGACATGAGGTGTTTGAAGAGAAAATTTAAAAACCTATGGAACTTTATTTGCATGCTAACATCAATGTTATTAGTATGAATGCTTTGAACACTATTATTGCTAATACTATGGAAAAGTCTAAGCTTGGGGAAGCTAGTTTTTATGATATTTTTAATCCCCCAGCTTTAGAGGAGAAAATTTGCTCAGATGATATTTTATCTCCCATATGTGATAATTCTAATGATGCTTGTGATATCTTAAATCAACCTACTAAAAGTATTCCTTTTAAAATACCTATGAAAATTGTTGAAAAGATCATGGATGAACGTTATGCAGGGGATGGAACCGTCCATCCAAGTGATCACTTGTTGAAACGTAAAGAACTTTGTGAGTTGTTTAAAGTTGCAGGTTTATCAAGAGAAAATGCCATGAAGAAATTATTTCCATTGTCACTTAAGGGAAAATCAAGGGAGTGGTATCAGCTATTAGATGATCCTCATCATTCGGAGTGGAAGGAGCTTGAATCTCTCTTTTACTTTAAATTTTATCCTCCTCATCAAATGCAGTTAGATAGGAATTATATTTATAATTTCATCCTCATGATGGATAAGGTATTGCCCAAGCGTGGGGGGGATTGAAGTCACTAATGCTCAAATGTCCCCTTCATGAGCTCCCTAGTAATATTGTTATTAATAATTTTTATGCAAGGCTTTCAAGATAGTACAAGGACTATCTAGATGCTTGTTTAGAGGGATCTTTCACAAGCAAGGAGGTTGAAGCTAAGTGGGATATTATTGAAACAATTCAAAGCAATACTGAAGATTGGGATAACGACAAAGGTAAAGAATCAGGTATAAACTATGAGTATGATAGCATTAAGTCTTTCGCTAAAATTGCTGATTTTCAAGAGCTTAGTGCTAAATATGATCTTGATCCTCAAATTATTGTTGATTGCTATAGAGCCTTTGCTTCTCATATTAATGTTCCTAAAGGAAATTGGGACATATATCATGAACCTTTTAAAGACACTTGCATGAAAAATGAAACTGTTATTAATGATTGCAATAAACATGCTCAAACTTCTGAAAGTACTATTTCTTATAAGCATGTTAATTTTTGTGGAGAACTAGACCTTGTGAGAAGAATCAAATCGATGAATATTGTATCCATCACAGGAATGGAGAAACTAGAATGTGGCACAGGGCTTTAAATGATCTTGGTGAAAAAGTTTGTGCCCTCTACCCTTTTGTTTGTGAACTTTGCTATGAAGTAGGTCATTTCAATTTTGAATGCTCAGGTTATGATAATAGTCTTTCGAATCCAATGAGTACTGCAGGTTTGTATTGTGATGACATGATCACTCCTAATCAGCATGATGAACTTACATTATTTTTGGGGTTTGAAGAGTTATCAAGGAGAACTTCTTTGGTAGACATGAGTGCTTTTGATATGAGCGCCCTGCATGGATGTCATCTTTATTGTGTTGATGAATGTCATGCAAATACTTACATACAAAATATTGTAAAAGATGAAACTTTACCAAAATATGACAAGACTAATATGTGTTTTGCTCTTATTAATTAAAAGGAGGAATCCTCCAAAGTTTCTTCTATGGTTTCTGACAATAAACCAGGGTATGTGGAGAAGCTTCCTTTCAAGCCTCTCACTCCTGAAGAGAAGAAGAAGAAGAGGAGGAGGAGGAGGAGGAGGAGGAGTAAAAGGATAGAGGAAACAATATTTTCCCCTAAACATGTTGCTCCTATTATAGTTTTTGTTGATGAGTCTGAACTCGATGATGAGCTTATGTCTATTACCTATAGTAGTGATCATGATTGGGAAAAGCACAATACTTTTGATATTGAAAATCTCTTTGGTACCAATTCTTAAAATGATGATGTCAATAACTTTTGTACTATTAGTACTATCCATGTTCCTTCCAATGATGATATGTTTACAAATGAACACACTTTAGAAGATAACTATTCTATTGCTTATGATGATACTATACCTCCAATATATGATGATTACAATGATGAATATGGTATTTTCAGTGCACCTACTATCGAGGAGGAAGTTAATTATGATTACAATATGCCTCCTATATTTGATGATTATGCTGATGAGAACAATAATGATAGCTATTTCGTTGAATTTGCTCCCACTACAATTAATAAGAATGACTATGCTTATGTGGGGAGTAATAATTATTTTATGCATATGGCTCATGACAAGAATGTTTTATGTGATAGTTATATTGTTAATTTTATTCATGATGCTACTAAAACTCATTGTGGGAGAGGGAAACATGGTTCTATGTATCTCAATAATATTAAGTTTCACCTTTTTATGTTGAAAATCTTGAAGTTGCACTTGTTTTGCTTTCTTATGCTTGTTGCTTTGTGCTTCCATGACTTGTTTATTTACAAGATTAGTTTTCATAGGAAGTGGATTAGACTTAAAGTTTTATATTTGCTTCTTGATGCTCTCTTTTACTTCAATTCATATTTCTTATGTGAGCATCCTCTCAAACTACTGCGACTAGCAGAAAGGCGTGAAAGAAAAGCACTCTTGGGAGATAACCCATGTTTTATTTATGTAATTTTTCTTTTGTTGAGTCTTGGAAGTTGTTACCTATGTAATAACCTCTCCTTATCCTTTTTATTTCGTTTTTGTGCCAAGAATAGCCTCTAACAGGAAGAAAGTAAGATTTGGGGAAGTTGCTATCCTGAAATAGATTATGTGTTGTCACCAAACAAATTCGTATTTCCAGCCATAACGTAATTTTGAGCTGCCAATTTTTGAGAATATGACCGAGGTTATTATATAATTTTCTTTAGTTTTGCACTTTTCAATTTGAGCAACAGAGGATTTTCTAAAAAATTGATCTTTACCTGCTATTCCGTTTTGACAGATTTCTGCCACTATTTGCATTTGCCTCTTAATATTTTTCTTTTTGAGTTCTTTTGAGAGAAAGAAATTTTTGAAGAAGTTGCTACATTAGATAATATTTTAATGGATGTTTGACATATGTTAGAACTGGACCAAGTGGATTTGTTATTTTGATGCACTAATGCTGCTACCGAAAATTGTGTGAAGTTTTGTATGAAGGAAATTTTCAAGTGTAGGGAGAGAAGAATGATGTAATGAGATGAAGAATGAACAAAAGCTCAAACTTGGGGATGCCCATATCACCCCAAGAAATATCCAAGAGGTACAAGCGTCAAAGCTTGGGGATGCCCAAGGCATCCCCTTCTTCATCAACAAAGTATCAGGTCATCTTTCTAGACGCTATATTTTTATTGCTTCATATGCTATGTGTTGTTCTTGGAGCATCTTTATTTTTGTTTTTAGTTTTTTTTGCTGTAGCGTATGGTTATATCCTAGCATTCTTGTGGGAGAGAGACACGCACTCTGTTTTCATTGCATAGAACACTCTAGTTTTCACTCTTATTGTTCTACGAGTATTCTATTTTGCTAGTACTACGTTTAGCTCTTGGTTTTCCGTTCTTATTTTGTTCAGAGCTTGTTAATTTTCTTTATTTAGGTATGATTAGCTCTCTGGTATTTATTGATTATTATCTATGAGAGTTGTTTCAAATAAGTTGATTGGTGTTGGAGACCAGTAAAATGTTTCATGTTTATAGTGGTGCAAAAGAAAGCTTGTTTAGACTGTGGTAGACTGTGGCATAGATTTTAGCATGTCATGTTGGATGTTATTCTTATAATATGCTTAGTAGTTATTGTTGTAGCATGACTTGTCTCAAATAGCTGAGAGTTCATAATGTGCCATTGAAAGAATCATGTTTTGTTTCCATCATAAAACGCATAATATTGTGGTATTCTCCTTTGATGTTTTATTGGGTTGACTTGGCACATGTTTCCATCATGTTATGACTATAAACCAGTCAACTAAAGCCTCTATGATCATTTAGTTTTTGACTTGTAATATCACTTTATTCTTTGATTAATAATGTTTTGTCGCTATGCATGATTATGGCTATTATTGCTCTCTTAGTTGGTCGCTCACAGTCTTTTGCTAGCCTTCGCCTGTACTGAGTATGAGCTCGACTCGTGCATCCAACCACCAAAAACCAAAGTTTTCAATTGTGTCCATCATACATACCTATTTTTGGTATTTCACTGCTAGTCCAAAGTGAATTTCTTGTGTGCTACCTTTAAACTTTCAAACATTACTACCTGTTTTGTGTTTTGTTTTAGCTCATGAGGAAGTATTGAATGGTTTATTGTATTTTCATGACTTTACACTCTGACTAAGCATGAATAATGTGCTAAGTCCTTAATATTGCAAAAAGGAGCAAGGCAACTAGGTGCCCAGACCAAACAAAATATAAAATAAACAAATAAAGTTTCACACATTATGTACTGGAGAGATCCTAAATAATGGTGTGCAAATGGAGAAGTACATGGGATCCACTCTTGAGGTCACTATATGAAAGAATGATAGATCATTTGATGCCATTCGTTGACATAGACATGCATACCTCTCAAAATATATTTTTAACACTCCTATTGCATTCAAAATAAAAAATCTCTAGCACATGAGTAATCTTGCTTCCCTCTGCGCATGGCCTCTCTTTTACTTTTACTAGTAAGCTTGCACGTGTCACGCACGTTTCATTAGTGCAAATATACACACTAAATAAGTCACTCTTTCTATATTCTGAAGTTATTTTCTCTATTTTGCTTAAAACGAATAGCTAAAATAGTCTAATCCTTTACAAAGATAAATCTCACATAGTGCATGGCGTATAAGAACTTCGCATTGACAACTATCATCAACCAGAAGCACTCCAATTGTGTGGTGCACAAATAGCAAACAATAGTAATGAAATAATATATAGTTCTTACTGATGTAGTATGATGAATTACCCTCAAATTTACAAAAACAAGTCAGCCAGCATCATCTAGCAAGATCAATCATACATGTTAAGACCCTGAAATTCACAAGAAAGAAACATTTACAAATCCCCTTATTCGATTGTCAAACATAACCATACCATGCCGTACTTATATCACTGCACTCTGTCCGTCATCCAAAGGACCCTTCCATTGAAATAAGATTTCTCTCGGTCATGCAATCTGCATATGAAAGAACATAAATCACTATCCAAAGTTTGATACTTATTATCTGTTAGAAACGAATAGTATTTCCGCAAAATAATGGTTTGACAAACTTGCACCGCAGGGCAGCCCCTGCTATTGTTGGTGCTCAAAACAAATATCAAAGCTAGAAACAACAAGTGTTGTTTAAAGTGGTAGGCAAAGTAGCACTATATTGTGGGGAAATTCAATTCGGCACATGAGAGTTTTCTAAGATACCTGGCCATGTCTATATTACTCATAATAGATCAAAGAGTAACATCAGCCAGATTTTTTTTGTACAAAAATCCAAAGGTAAATCTTATTCTTGCCCTTCTCCAGATAATAAATACTCTCCACCTCTTACGATGATGCATTACTAAGTGGCAACAACATACTAAATGGCAATACATCGGTCCTATCGTAAGCAAGAATTTTACAAACTTAATCATGACAAAGAAGAACTACGATATGATCCATAAAAGATATTAGAACCAAGAATTATCAAATTCTGGTCTTCACGTTGTCCAAATAAATAAGCACACAGCCTGTCTAATAAGAATTCTCCTATAATAAGAAGAAAATAGCAACAAACAAGAACCTGCTATACTACACAGTTTTAGGCAATTTTATCTCCTATAGTAATTAAAAAAATATCCTAGCCTAACTCTTTTCTTACATTTATATTGTGGTATCCACAACTTCCAAAACACCTAGTTAACTTAGCTAGAACAAGTTATACGTCTACTATAAATAAAATAAGAATTCTCATAGTATTCCAATAAAATTACATTAGCACACGTTACTACTTTTGTATAAAACTTGCATGACTTCTCGTCTTGCAAGAGCTGCATATCTGATAGTGGGAAATATATAAATATTTAACCTCCGGCATTTTAAGAAAATTAGTAGCAGTCTAAAAAATACCAACCTTGTGTGCTGCGAGACAATTAAGAAAGAACAATATGGGGACAATCAGAAGTTCTATAGTTTGGGAGTGCACCTCTTCTTTTTACCTCAGATTGTTTTCATTCAAAAAGCAAGAAGATTATACCGAAGTGGTTCTGAAAACTGCTCTAGATGTTCAACCAACTGCAATACTGCAATTATTAATGTCAATCCACAATCACATGGGCTGCCTGCTCTCTTCTCTTGTGATCCCAATATCGAATATTGCAACATCTTGTAGTATCCACATTATTGCATAAATGATGCTAAATCTGCCAAAATATCCACTCCAAAGGAAATAGGAAGATTCTTCTGTCCCATGTAGGCATATACTGAAAATAGTAATGAAGATGAGTAGTAAACAATTAGTAATAGCAGAACTGGATGGATCACATGTATTAGACATTCAAAAGGATGCAAAATTGAATGGATGGGAGGAACAATCTAGATGGATTTGTAGAACAAAGGTTAGCACATTAACAAGAAGAATCATGAATGTTGTTTAATTATATGGATAAGGCAAATTTTAAATTATAAAATTCGACATATGGAACAGATTAAAAGCGTGAAAAAATGGAAATAGGCTAGATCTAATCGATTCAGAAACCATGATCTAAATAAAATGCAAAAAGATAACCGCTAACTATTGGCATAAAAAATCTACAATAGTAAATAGAAATGTTAGGCTAGAAATGAAGCAAGTGGCAACAAAAAAAAGTCGTCCACAAATTCACTAACATTTCAAAACTAACTCCATATGAATCAAATGGCGACTGAACAAAATGAAATTTCATGCCAATGTACTGAACATTTGCAAAAAAGCATGTTACCAATGAAGATCAGAATGGTGATGATGAGACTACCATAAAGTAGGTAGGGTGCTATCAAACATCAGTCATGCGGACACTTGGCCAATGTAACCAACTAAATAAAGCAAGAAAGTATTCAGAATTTCAGATACATGCTATATCCGGTACCTGCAAGGCGCTATGTAGTACAAGCTGTACAGGTGGTATACAATTTTTTCAGATATAAATTTTGCCACGGGAATTGTACAAAAAATTAACTCAAATTCATACCAGATCAGAACGACAGTATCAAGAGGTGCATAGTAACTCAGTCAAAGTCGCATTTGAATGAAGCCAACTGAAATACAAATGTAAGCTCTATTTCCAAACCTGTAAAATGGACAATAAAATAAATAAAATTATTTTATGGGTATTATGTGAGATAGATATCTTGAGAGGAATTTAAGACAAATTCTTCAGAAAAAAAATGCAAAATGTCATTCAGTCATGGATAACAAAACATGTATAGAAACTCGCATTTTAGTGTCAGACTTTAACAGAGTTATAAATCGTATACAATGGTCTGCTTCTAAACAAAAGCATATTAAGGTAAAGCCTATGTAGAAAATACATGTCCATACAACAACCCGTGTAAACTAAGATCGCTACTGCATGTAGTAATTTCGCATGATAGAAAAGTTGCATCATCCAAGCAAAAGGTATATGAGGCAAATTCTGAAATCAGACAGGCCGACAGAAAGAACTTCACACGATGCTTGCACGAGGGGAAGGAGCTTGTCGTTGTAGTGGGGAGGATGCGGAGGAGTTGCTTGTGGTATGGAGGAACCAGGCATGAGAGACATCCATGCTGATGGTTCAATATTGTCGTGAAGAAAACACTTTACCATCCATGCCGATAGTTGCCTTGTAAGCATCATGACAACTTTATATAACCTCATCCGGTGTTACCATGACGGAGTTACAAAGAGCATATGTCGGCTTCAGGATCACACATGAAAAACAGTAGGTGTCCATAGGCGTCAACGGTTGTGTGATGGAACTTCGATTTTTCATCTTTCGGAACCGAGGATAGCCTTTTTTTCCAATTGGCAAATTCAATGTTGCTAACCTAAAGGATAGATGCAACAATCACAAAAATAGCTTCATGTAAACAAGTTTAATTGCAAAATTCTGCAACTTACGTCTTCAGTTTTCCTTGACGGCGGTGGCAGTTGCGTGGTCCTTGACGGTGGTGGCAGTTGCTTCGTCCTTGATGGCGGTGGAAATTGCTTCCTGTACGGCGTACCGCTGCGGTGGCGCTTGCATCCTCCACGGAAGACGCCGGCGTGGCGCTTTTCGGCGACGCGGTTAGGACGCCGGCGGCCGGCGGTGGCTCTTTTCGGCGACGCGTGATGGCTGACGGTAGAGTAAGGAGTGGAGGCGCGTACGGAGGCGGCGGATAGAAGTGGGAATGGAGGACTACGGCGGGGATCTCAAGGGCGGCAGAGTTGGTCGCGAGGAGGGCGTACAGCAGCAGCGGATGCGATGCCCTTTTTCTCTCAGGCGCAGAGCGAGAACGAAGGATGTTCAGAACTTCAGATTAGATGAGAGGGATTAGCGGTTACGTGGGAATCGGCGCTCAACGCGTTGAGTGCTCAACATTGGGTGGTTCTTGATCGTTGGATTTGCCTGCATGAACGGCCCAGATCATTTGGATCTGCCCCTCTCTCTCTTTTTATATTAGTGGAGATATTGAGTCTTCATATTTTTGCTTTATGCACCAATTAAGAGAGCATAGTTGTCATTCTGAGTATAATGTGCATAGTCCCAAAATTTATTATTGATTGATTCATGATTATAATATTGTTTGTTCTCAAATTACTTGTATCTAGTCACCCTTTGAACTTTGAAGGTGTCCTGGGCATTTATATTTTGCTACTTCATAAAGGACAAGTTGAGTACCACTTTGCTACGTTTTCTCTATGCTCAAAAGCAAACAGTTGCTTTCAGTGCACAATTATTCATGATCCTTTGTTTGAGTTACTTCTAATGTTGAAACATACTTGCTAAGTTCTATTGTTAGAATTATATCTTCCATGTCTATGTTTAGAGTACTTTGATCCCAGCTCACAATGCTTTTACAATAACTTGATCAAGATTGTGTTGGCTTCATGTCACCTCAAAAATTATTTTTGTTATCACTTACCTACTCGAGGACGAGCAGGAGTTAAGCTTGGGGATGCTGATACGTTGCAAACGTATCTATAATTTCTGATGCTCCATGCTTATTTTACACCAATTGCTATATGTTTTATTTACACTTCGTGGCACTTTTTATACATTTTTCGGAACTAACCTATTGACAATATGCCACAGTGCTAGTTCCCTGTTTTCTACTATTTTGTATTTCCGAAAAGTTGTACAAAAAATATTCTCGGAATTGGACAAAACAAAAGCCAAACCTGCTATTTTTCCCGGGACGAAGACGGGGTCCAGAGCAGAGACAGAGGAGGGCCAGAGAGGGGCCACACCATGCCTTGGCGCGGCCCAAGCCCTGTCCGCGCCATGGGGTGGTGTGGCCCCCCTGGCGTCCACCGACCTTGCCCTTTCGCCTATAAGAAGCCTCCCGATGCGAAAACCCTAAATCATTCAACCTCCATCCATGAAAAGTTTCGTAGCTCTGCCGCCATCGCAGACAAGTTTCGGGGGATAGAAGTCTCTGTTCCGGCACCCTGCCGGGACGGGGAATTGCCCCCGGAGCCATCTCCATCGACTCTACCGCCATCTTCATCACCGTTGCTGACTCCCATGATGAGGAGGGAGTAGTTCTCACCCGAGGCTGAGGGCTTTACCGGTAGCTATGTGGTCTATCTCTCTCCCATGGTGTGATTTTATGTGATCGTGAGCTTTATAATCTAGTTGAATAAGTAGATGTTATTCTTCAACTATTATGCTACTCAGGTGGTTTTATTATGTGATCTTCGGGGATACCTTGTCCCACGGTGTGAAGGTGACGGTGTGCATACCGTGTGTGTCTCAATACTTATGAATTGTGGTGTCTTGTTAGTACCATCTTTGTATGCTCAAAGTGATAGCATGGGGCGTCCATAAATTGGGAATGCAAACTTTAAGGAGTGCTTATCCAACTCTACGCAGTGAATTTGTGTTTGTTATTCAACCGGAGAGTGGTTCAGTGTAACATGTGTGAAGAGATAATATTTATGTATTCAATTATGATATCATTGTTGAGAGTGTCCACTAGTGAAAGTATGATCCCTAGGCCTTGTTTCCAAGCATTGAAACACCATTTACAACCTGTTCTGCTACATGTTTGCTTGCTGCCATTTTTATTTCAGATTGCAATTACCACTCATAATCATCTATATTACTTGTATTTCACTATCTCTTAGACGAATTAGTGCACCTATACACCTGACAAGTGTATTGGGTGTGTTGGGGACACAAGAGACTTCTTGTATCGTAATTGCAGGGTTGCTTGAGAGGGATATCTTTGACCACTACGTTCCTGAGTTCGATAAACCTTGGGTGTTCCACTTAAGGGAAACTTGTTGTTGTTCTACAAACCTCTGCACTTGGAGGCCCAACACTGTCTACAAGAATAGAAGCGTGCGTAGACATCAAGGTGCTACAACAATCCCCTTCACTTTGGGTTTATCATAGATCCAATTTATATGCATATAAAGCCCCCATGCTGAATCCGATGAGAACGCTTATGGTTTAATGATTGAGTTATCAATATTAAGATTCTCGAGAATGAATGCACTCTAATTCTCTAAAATAAGATCCACAAGTAGATGACTTAGAAGATTAACATGCACCTCGATACAATCTTGTAGTCGTTACAAAGACTAACATGTCAAGAATCCTTAGTGCAATGCAAGCGAGGGATCTTTTGTATGAGAACTATAGATGTGTCATTAACACTGGAGGCTTAGTTCCAATCACAAAGAATAACTTCATGCATCAACAATTTCCTCCTTGATCACACCTAGTTCCTTTGGTAAACCTGCTAGGGACCCCATCAGGACCTGGCGCCTTCAGCGATCAATTTTTTAACAATGCACCTACAATAGCTGGTTTAATAAACTCTTCACATAACTTTTCATTCATATCCATATTAACGTTTTATAGAATTACATCAAGTGCATCGTGCAGAGCAGTGGTTGGGTCCTTTAGGAATATCTCTTCGAATATGTAGCCATGTGCTCCATCTCAGTTGAGATCCGAATCCACAATCCGTCTTCCTTCCGTAGCCAACTAATCATATTTTTTGCGGGCTCTCCACAACTTTACGGTGAAAAAACTAGTATTACAGTCCCCTAGTTTTAGCTAGCTTATTCTTGATTTCTAAAGCCACACTATCTCTTCTCCATGGAGAAGTTCATCGATTGACGAGGGATTAATTTGTCAATTGCTACATATTGTAGACTTAGGGTTTCGTAAGAAGTAGAGGGCAAGTAGATCTCGAAGGTTCAGCCGACAAAGATGCTTGACTCAAGATTACGGTGGTTCTGGTGGCAAAGATTTCGATCCCTCATTTCTCCCTCGGCTCCCCTTTATATAGGAGGTGGAGCCGAGACTTTTCGTGTCGTACAAGTTACAAACTATCCGAGGCGTATTGGGCCTTTCCTATGTGGGTACAAGATTCCTACTACAACTCTACTTTCCTTATCCGAAGATCTCTGGGCTTCTGGGCCTCCAAAGTTTCGGGTCCGTGGGCTTCATGTCCTCTTTATTTAACCAGGGCACTTTATTCGGTATGCCTGCTAGGCGTACCTATGTAATCGATCATGTCGATCTTCTCTTGTATCATAGTTCTACCATCATTAGTTGCTTGGAGTTCCTCTAGCTCGGCTCTTGATCTTTCTAGATCACATGCGTAAAATGTCCAAATTTTTCCTTGCTCCACCTCTGGTTGTTTTGTGTAACCTAAATCACCACCGGAACAATGGCCATCCCAAGCTTGCTCATCCATTTTTGGAGGGAATGATTCATTTCCCACATAATCTCATAACAAGGTCTACCGTTCCTTGTTTTATCACCATACTCACACGACAATGAACCACAATAGGATATCAGTCCAATTTGGAAGACGTGAGCTGTCTGATCATTGCTCGAGGATACACGTCTCTCCAATCTTGATCAACACATGCTCTATGTAGCCAAACATGTACATTTTTATTGTCGCTTCTTCTGTTATCATATGTGGATGGAACCCCAAATCAATCAACTCACATAAGATAAGGATAGCACTGAAAACTGCCATCTAACTTTCCCTAAGTGGCGTGTTCATGCCGCCTCATGGTTTAGTTAAAAACGCCACAAACTAGCCATGAGACTAAGAATTGAGCCCTCACTCGTCAACCAACCCCACATGATTTGTCCATTTTCAACTTTTGGTTCCCCATACATAAAAGTTGCTCTCCAATTGTGACCTTTCACAACATCATTAATTAAGATATCAATGAAGCACATATTATTTTCTAATACAATAACTTGTAGTTTCATCCCAAAATAATGCAGGGCCTCCGCTAAGACCATTACTCTAACAACAGAGGACAAGCGTAGCCTGCTTCTTCACCTTTTCATCTTAACATCAGAAATTACCTGATCTCACACAAGAAACCATCCTTAAGGGCATATTAGCCTAACACACATGTCTAATAATTCTCAAAGATTCCCCCGCCTCAATACACACAGTACGAAAATACTCATTAGATCCGGCGCGACTCCACGTAAGAGCGCGCCAAATCAGAAGTTTTGTGTAGGGCTTAGGGTTTAGTAGTATATTTTTGTATGTCAACCTAAATAAGATTTAAGTGGTATTATTTTATTTTCTTTTTGTAAACTTGGGATCTTTTAGTGGTAATATACAAAACCTATTTCCCCTTTTCTTAGGCACATTCGAGTCGGACCCAAACCCAACAAGAGCGCAGGCCTGTTCGAACTGCTGAAAAAGCACCCCCCCGCATCCTCCGCCCGCCGCCGCGGCGTAGCCCGCCGTTCATCCCCGCCCTCCTCCGCCAACGCACTGGTCTCTCTGCCGCCGACATCGCCCTCTGCCGAAACCACCCTCCTCCGACGCCTGGTATCTTTCCCCTCCTTCCTGGCGCGGAAGCCTAGCTCACGCCATCGCCCTTTTCGCCCGTGCACGCGCCTCCAGCCTCCTTCCGCATCGAAGGAACTCTCTGCTCGCCCTCGTCGTGGTTATCCTGATCACTTCTGCGGCTCTACTGGTATTGGACTGGCGTGGAGCGGAGATCAATCAATACTTGGGGTTCGTTTCTTTCGCTGGTAAGGAACCCTAACTTGCTTTGATGGATTTTCTGGCTTTATGGGAACCTTTAATTTTTTTACAAGCAAAGAAACCAAGAATTTTCCCTTTATATCTCGATTAGTTAGTTTAGTAGTGGTATGGATTGTTGAGGCCTAGCAGCTATGAGCCATCTCATGGTAGTTAAACTGTTGTTCTTCATTCTTAGAAATTAGGGGAGAAGAGGAATGTTGCGGCGCTGCAGAGGTAGATGGTTTTGCGGCAAGAGAGTTCACGATTTATGTGTTCATAAGTTATAGCACATCGCTGGACTTTCTTTTTGCCGCTGGTTGTTAGAACGCCGATGCCGTCCTCTAACTGGTGGCAGGTTCATGACGTTATCCTATGTAGATGGAGGGACGGTAGGCAGCGAAAATGAAAATTCCGATCAAATGTTGCTTTGGGCGGGTGGGACGAGGTAGGGTAAGTGGCAGCTACCGGTAGCAGGCGGTGGAATGGAGGACAGGGGTTCGACATATGCATCGGCGGACCCAGAAGTTTCTAGAAGCCTGGGAAAACATGCCTACCATGATAATTTTTTGCCAAAAAGCTATAAAGGTCACGTGTTATAAGGCGTCGTGCTGCCGGCAAGCCCGCCGGGCAACAGGGATGGTGGATCCGCCACTGGACATATGCACTTGTAATATGCCTCACCAGTAATTTTTCAGAGGTGGTAGCATCCACTCTTGTCCCTTTTGAAGTCTAAGGCTCTTTCGGCAATAATTTATGGGTTACATCTGCAATAACATATAAGCCTTTTTCCCAAGCAAGTTGGGGTAGGCTAGATATGAAACCCAACAGAAACAATAAGGAAACCAAACGAGGAGAAAAAGTAAACAGGAAACGACCCCCCCCCTCCCCCCTACTATTTTCCATACTCTTTGGAATAGAGGAGGGTTGTGATAGGCTTGGCGAGCCAACGTAAAAATAGCCATTCCTATGGATATGAAACTCAATACAAATTTAAGGGTTACATCTAATATGGTATTTTTATTCATTATTACGAGAAGTTTAGCATCATAGCAATTTTGGATTTTGTTATAGGAGATTAAATTCGAGAAAATGCAATTCATGGTAAAAAATGCAATGGAGGATGAAGTGGCCTAATAAAGGGAATAATACCCATCTGGGATTGTTGATAATTTCATAGTAGCAGTGTCTTCCCAGAGAATCTGAATAAGAAATTACAGAATATACTTAGGAAATTAAAATTAAATAGCTTAGAGGTTACACATAACTGTGTATGGGCAGGCGACTTGTTTACTTGGTCCTGATTATTTCAATTGAGTACATGGCATGCATTCACTTGCGGCATCTTAATTATATTTGTCTAATAGAAGATAAGTGAACAATATACCATGTCGTTATCTTGGACTATTGATTCTTTCAAGTTTTACATCAAAACCAATTGGATATGTTTTAATATTGATGAAACATTTAGCTCAAGAAATTGTGGACCCAAAAAAGCACAATCATAAATGTTATCTCAAGTTTATTATTGTTTTGATTTTCCAATGCTTAGATGCTATCAAATATGTCAAACCCATTGCAGCTGTTGTTTTTCCTCCAATAATTTTTAATGATCTGTTGACACCTTTGTTGGTTTTAGTGCCCTACTGGGTATGAGGTAGGTTTCCGCTACACAATAAATGCTTCATTGACAATGTGAGATCTGAGATCTACTTTACCCATATATTTTGTTTTTAATTCTGGGTTTATTTCTTGTTGTGATTTTTTCAAATAATCATGTTGTGCTAGGCTATTCGCACCATGCTTCTACCTCACTTATGGATCTACTGCCACTTCTCTCTTAAGTGCCAACCGCAGTATTCTGAATCGGAGTTAGATGATTGGAGGTAGAAGCATAGATAAGAATTGGGGGGATGGGGGTGGGGTGAATTATAGGGTTTAATTTATATCTGCTTCGTGCGTGGGTGGCTGGTTTACGTTCATCACTTCATGCCATTACCCTAGATGTGCATGACTATAATTGAACCGTGAAATCGGTCTAAATTACATCAGGATGGCACAAAACGTAGTATTTTGAACTCAATTGGTTGACTTTGCACTCCTGTGTAAAAGCCCCCACCTTAGCCCGACTTCCGGAGCCTCGCTTGCCGACGCTGCCAATCTATTGTCTGGTGTTTAGTGGTGTCTGTACCAAGGTTGTACGTGTTAACCCACAATAATTACTTATCATCCTAGAACCAGTAATAGTAGTTGGTCAAGTCATTAATATGTAATACTATAATGCTTGTGTGGATTTTAATTGGGAGGAGGGATTTGGGATGGCAGTAATCCGCATCTACCCTACTATGTAATGTATCCAAATTGCATGATTTGATGGGGACGCTCAAAGTAATCTTCATTGATTGGACTTTGTTGCTGGCATAGGTCCCTGTATTCATCGGCTCCTTGATTTGCTTGTGATAATGTGTAGCTTGTGCTATACAATCTTTCTGAATTTTTGGCAAAGTTACTAAAGCCCGTGAATACAAACATCATTGTGTTTCTTCAGACTTTCAGAAAAGGTGTCATTGCAAGAATCATTAAAAAGCCGTTTGGTATATTGTACTTGTTACTTGTCTGCATGTTTCACACCTTTGCTAGTAAAGTTCGATCTTATATGTTGTGGTTCTGCTTTCTGGACCTCACTCAATGAGTTGTGACCTCACCAGTTCTTATTTGAATTATTTATATCCAGGAACTTATTCACTGCCTCGTAAAAGAAGGAACTTATTTGCTGGAATTGGAGGATGGGGTTACTACATTAAGTTTGAGGGTCAGCTTATTAAGCATCCTTGCAATAGACCGGTATAATCTCATGACTTCTTATATATGAGTACTTAAGTATGAATCTTCTTAATTCCAGTGTAGATGTCTTTGTCATCTGATTATATGTGGCGTCTGGTTATATTTGGTAACAGATGACTCCAAAATGGAGCGAGTGCCCTTCAAATAGTTACAGAGAAGAATCTTTGCATGAAAGTGGTGAGTGAGGTTTACACTTAACACAGGCACCCTCTTCGTCTACAAGTTATGTTTGTTTACCGGCTGTTAACACAATGTGCACTATCTGCAGAAAATAAGGATGGCAATGTTTATAAAAGGAGAAAGATGGATAAAGATTCAAATGCCCTTGTAGCAGATGAAGAAGTTAAAGAAATGGCAACTAAAAGTTGCACTACCGCTGAAGATCACTCTTCCTTACTGCGCCCTAATCCCTCAGATCCAACATTCTCAATTGTGACAGCAGGTAAGATAGACCCTGTCCTTGAGATTGAAGAGCCTGCTGGAGTTTCTTTGGAGCCAAATTCTGGTGTGAACAAGACATGTTCAGTGTCAAGTATGCTGCCATCTTCCGTGATGCTAGACAAAAATGCTGCTGCTGAATGTTCCTCATCATATATGAGCCCTATAGAACTGATAACAGAGATCACATCAGCAAGGGATCTATGCATTGCCATATTGAGAAAAGATGGGCTTCTCACCGAGTCACGAACTAGAATCACTTCAGAGGAATCGGCTGATTGTAATGCCAACTGTTTGCTGGCATGCAATACTTGTGGGAGCTTGGATGATCCACTAAAGATGCTTATATGTGATTCCTGTGAAGCAGCATTCCATTTGTCTTGTTGCATCCCTTGTATTAAGGAGGTACCAGTTGGTGAATGGTATTGCCCCCCATGCTTCAGGAAGAAACCTAAGAGTCTTTATGGTAAACTGTCAGAGGGAAAGGTGAAGTCTTCCGGGAATATGGAGCAAAGGCCTCATGGCATGAGTCATATAGAGTACATGTTCAAAGATGCTGAACCATATGTTTCTGGGGTTCGAATTGATAGAGATCTCCAAGCAGAAGTGCCAGAATGGTCTGGCCCCACTTTCAGGTGTGCTGCCATAGTTGCTAGTAGTTCTAACATTCACATTAGTTAGGAATGGTAACATGTAAATTTTGGTAGAATAAATTTAAGTACCTGAAAATATAAGTGACTATCATATTTTGTGCACTCATCATAATCTTTGTAAGATATGCTCTTTATAATCCTTGAATCAAATTCATAGCCGAATCATCTTCTTAGATATTAATTAACCTTTAAATCGTGCATGTGCCCAAGTACTTATTTTCATATATTCTAGTCGAGTGGTAATGGTACTAAGCTGCTACTTCACTTACCATTGGATATGAGTTTTTTTTTTGCAAAGTCTGATGATTGCAGAATAGTTACATGCAATGCTTATGCTTGATTGTTATCTGTTGAGTAATTTAGAAATTAAGATTTTCATAGAATGGAAGATCTATACGATCAGGGAACAGAGCAAATTTTAAAAATCCAAAAAAGAAACTAAAGGGTTTGAGAGCAAAGTTGCCTGCAGTCATGACAGGTTGGTTAGGAATATAGTGCGATCAGATGGCTTTGTGCTGCCAAACATATGGTACCGTCTACCCTAGTTCTGAACTAGTATCTACTCTGTTCAATGTTTTTAGTGTTGGTGTAGTTCAGTGAATAAATTTTGCTGAGAACTCATAATGTGTTATCTTGTTGTATGAGTATCCCCGACTTAGTTTTGCTTACATTCTTAATACTATTCTCATGTTTATTCTCCTTCGTTTCATGTAGTAGCGATGGTTATTTTGAAGCGCCCTCTGAATTTTATCCTGCTGAAGTCAAGAAATTGAATGTAAGATTTGTGCTTTACTGCTTTTGAGTTACTAGTACTTCCTGCATGAAGTTTCTTAAGCTAGTTTCTTGCTTGCATAGTGGTGTTCAATGAATAACCACATCAGATCTTCAAGTTCAACTGGTAATTGGATACAATGCCGTGAGATCTTGAGCACAAGAGATTCTAACAAGCCAGTAATCTGTGGCAAGTGGAGAAGGTAAACAACTTTCACTATTATAACTTTCAGTTTTATTTCAGTAGGTATTTATAAGAACTTTAATTTTACAACTCAATTAGTGAAAATATTAAAATTTTAAATTCCTACGTCAGCCTCTCTTGTCTGAGTCACTACATGTTGTTAGTCTAGTTATGGTTCCTTTTCTGTACAAGGTCCCTAAGCAGTTTTTTGAGTGTGGAAGCTACAACTATCTTTTCCATCCTATTTCAAGGTGGTTGGCTTTGGTCCCCACTGGGCTAGGTATAGGAGCTTGTCTGAACTATGAACTAGTGCCACTTGCTTGATTTTGGCCTGATGCAGCACAGAGAGTGACATTTAAACACGAGATTTGGAAACCGTCTTATAGCCTACATAAGATTTGATAGAAATAGGCGTTGGATATTCTGAGAATGTTGCAGAAAATTGGTGGTTGTGAGACAATGTTTGATGACTCGTCATATTTCGGCAGAAGCCTACATCTCCGGGAGCCCTTGCTCAGGTGCTCCTCCCTGCTGTATGGCATAGTACACGCACAATGAGTCGATGAAGAAACTCACAGAGGTTCCGATGACCCGCCATGGTTGGTCTATCCGCTTCTCGCATGGTTGCGCAGACCGCCCGTCTTGTGATATTGTGTCTAAAGTCTGAACCTGCGTGTTCCATCTAGTCTATTTTTGTTACCGCGTGGTACCTTTATATATTTGGCCTGAGTTACAGACTCTAACACCTAACCCTCTGCTAATGCTAAGTCCAACTGTAACCCTGTATACAAATCCGACACAAATTCCAACAAGTTTCTCTGTCCCTTGTTCATATCTTATGTATCTTTGGAGGTATCTCATACAGATTTCTTTCCATGGGATTCTCCTATAGGGCTCCCTTATATGTTGTTCAGACAGATAAATGGGATTGTTCTTGCTGTCTTCCTTGGGATCCAGCCCATGCTGATTGTGCTGTTCCACAGGTAATTCCTTCTCGATTTCTTAATGTACTGTATATATCCAGAGTTAGAGATGTACTTATTTTATATGCATGGGTTCCAAGAAAGCATAAAACTGTATTGTGGCATAAACGTCTTATAATCAGGAATGAAGGTAGTAGCATATAATGGGTAGTTGAATGATTGAAAGTATCTTTAGAAAAACAACTTTGAGCTCTTAGTTTTTAAGTGTATATAGTGTTTTAGGTTTGTAATATTTGCAATTATTATTTAATTCATGCAAATTACTTCCACACAGAAAATTGTACTTCTGTAGTTCCGTTGTATTTTGTGTAACGGTATATCAGTATATTGTTAGAAGGTACACTATTTTTTCAAGGATGCTCTAGCATCTGCCTTGTTCTTAAACACACTATACAGTGCCTTTTCTCCTCAGTAACCTAGAGCAAAACAGGCTGCAGCCTTAAGTTTAGAACCGAGTTTTGGTGCTAATATTTAAGCAGATTACCATGGTTCCACTATTTTCATGCCTGCCATTGTTGAACAACATTTACAGCCCAACATATATTTTCTTATTGCTAAACAAATTGAAGTATTTATGCATAAATTAAGCACTCTCTGTATTTACCTCTGTTAATAGATCTAAACACTGTTTGGATTAAGTATCCTTATTTTCTGTTCTTGGAAAAAAAATCTCTGCATTTAGCTGGAATTAGTAAAGGGTGGACTCTCTGTAATAGTTTCCAAATTTCGCCAATAATCTAGTGCTTTGAATATACAATGAGTTTGAAGAACTAAATGAGTAGCACCGGAGTTATAAAATGTATAGCAGATAGCTCAGGAATTCCTGCTGGTATCTGATCATCTACTAGTACCCCAAATCTTTGGTTTGGTTAGCCTATTTTGTGTCCTGTAATGCTGTAGACTACATAGTAGACAAATGTTTCTAAATGATGCCTTTTAATTTCCTGAAATATTATTTTTTTATGCAGGAATTGGATACAGATGAGGTTTTAAAGCAGCTGAAGTTTGTAAATATGGTAAAATTTCGACCCTATAAATTAGTGCATTTCATATAATTTTACTAGTGATTCCCAAAACTCCTTTTCCCTGTTTGGCACAAGTCTATGAAAAATAGAAATGAGGCCAGGAAGTGTTCAATTGTGTGTCTACAACAACAACATCAAAGCCTTTTTCCCAAGCAAGTTGGGGTAGGCTAAAGTGTTCAATTGTGTGTGATAATATTTGACTACTGATTCCCAAAACTCCTTTTCCCACTTTCCCACGGGAATGCAATAAGATTTTCCCAAGAGGTACGAGTCGATGAAAGTTTTTCTGTGAAAACTAATGCAAATGAGCCGATATGAGTTAGGCTATGGATTACAATTCACCAAATTTCCTATGCAAGTCCTAAAAACCAAGAGATCCTGCTATCTGTGAGTACCTCAGCTATTTTTAGAGTTATTATGACTGACCAGCCTACGGTAGGTATGTTGAAGTAAGGTTTAGAATGATCTATCCAAGCGGTTTTGGAGAAGTCCTGTGCACATCTCCCACTAAATGGATGAGCTCCAGACGTATATGTGTGCATCACCGGTTTGTACTTGTTGGGGTCAACCCAGACTTGCACACCCCTCGCCTATATCATCAATCGATGAACCTCTTGTTAGAGCATGGTACTAGTGGAGAGTGTAGTTAGAAATTAGAATCACAATTGGTCCAGCTCTAGCATGCCTATGCATAACGTGTTCTGGCTGAAGTTTCTTATTTATGTTCTTGTGTTCTTCTATGGTAGATTCTCGTGGTTTTTTGGTAGATTCTTCCAGTTAGATGACATGTTTACCATAGTAGAAAAGCTCTCTAGAAAAATCTTATGACCCTTAGTGACCAAAGTAGATAGCCCCATGTATATTACTCGCCTCTAATGGTATGGACGTTATATTTTGGTTTAGGGTGGTAGGCTTTTTTTGGGTTTAGAAAAAAAAATTTTATATCCGAAGACATGCAATGTAATTATGTAAATTTTGAATTTTTACCTACACCATTGGTGAATTGAAAATTTGTTGGTCTAAACATATTATCTAAAGAAACTAGCGGGCCAAACATAAACTATGTAATGTATATATCTTAAGATTAAATTATGTAGTGACCCCATTGTTTGGATTGGAACTGACATGTTCTCTCCGTTGTCAATATATTCAGGTGAAGAGTAGGATGGCTGACCGTAATCACAAGCTTGCTTAAATGTGGGGATGGCACAATCATGAAATTCCCAACAAAGGGTTATTGTGCTCCATTTCATGATGACATGTAGTGAGCCATCTGTTGTAGCCTCTTCATTTAATTTTTTTTTGCGGGGGAGCCTCTTCATTTAATTGACAATGGTCATCCTCTCCCCTTAAAATTGGCATCATAGTTTTGGATCCAAAAGAGTTGTGCAACATAGGGTTTGTTCAGGCAGTTTTTGAAGCAGTGTGCCGCTACTGATTTTAGCTGTTCGCTGCCAAACAATCTGCACCCAGTTTTGTTCAATGTAACTTTTGGATGAGCGGAGGAAACTAAACCAACGCTATAGATGTCAGTTTTGGCTATGATTGTTATTTAATGGATTTGACTTGAGGGTTGTATCTTAAGAGGGGACCAAGTTGGATCCCATTTTGTAATGCGTGTCAGTCATGTGCTTGTAGAATCTGTAGATATTGGAGTTCTTCGATGGCCCCAAAGTACTGACATTTTGAATCTGCCGTGGCCATTTTCTATAGAAAGGAAATAAGCAAACACCAGATTCTGCATTGGATATATATGCAATTTTTTTATAGATATTTCCTACTCCCTCCATCCCATGAAGATGTCAAGACATCTTGGGGACATCTTCATGGGACGGAAGGAGTACTATAGTTGTGGAATTATTATTTTCCCTTTTCATTTCATTTTTTGTATGATGATTTTTAGCGGCAACATAGGAAGACTCTTGCGGTGTGTTCTGGTTGCATCCGGTAGATCCAGCTTTTAGTTGTTTGATTGCATACATATATAGCCGGAGCCGTTGGAGATGTCTAAATCAGACGTTTCTTGAGGCAATAAAATCTGATCGTGCAAATACCTGGTGCAAATGTGTGTAATACACCTGGTTGAAGATTGGGATGAGGTAGTCGAGAAACTCGTCCGGCAGTGAAAAATTGGTCCTAATCGGCTAGCTGCTTACACCTGACGCTGTTTTTCTAATGAAAAATCCGTCGAAGTTAACACAAATCTTCCTAATTGACGGCACAACACATCGAGCAGTAGTGTCGGGGTCATGCCATGCCAGGTTGCTGAAGTGCTGAACCCATGCCAGGTTGCTGAACCCTTTCGGGGTGTATGGGTGGCAGCGCGCCTCGGCACGCCAGTGCAACAGCTCCTCGCCGTCAAAGGTCAAACCCACAATCGACGGCACGGCTATCCAGGACTCCCTCGCTGTCGCCATCGGCATCGTGAAGAGCGGTACAACACATCTTTTGATATACGTGAAGGAAAAAATGTGCAGCAAACTTCTCCGTTCCATTCTAAATCTTATGGTTAACCTAGTTTTTACAGTTTTTATGGTGTAAGAATCACGAGAATTCTGTGGGTGGATGGTTAGGAAGGTAGTAGCATCCCTATCTCATCAGAGTTTAAATTCCAGATTTGACATTTTGGTGTCTCATTAAAAGACGAAATATTCTTCATAGTGATAGAGTGTGCGTGCGTGCGTTCATATAGGTGAGTGTATGTATGTATGACCATCTGCGCCTAGTCACTAGACGATATTTATTGTTAATCCTATATGGATATAAATCGAGTTACAATGGAACCTCCACCATCAATCAAACCATGGTTCTATTGCCTACCACATAGTCATATTTATATTAGTAAAAGTAATAATTTGCTTTTAAATGCAGGAATAATACATATACTACTCTCCAAGTAATTTGATAAAAGTAATCAAGTGACATGAGCAAGCGATGAATTTGCATGGATGTTGTAAGGTACTATAGTTGAATGTTTTAAACTGACCCGGGACCTCGGGTTCTGAAAAATAACATCATTGTCTGGTGAGAGCAATGGTTAAAGATCCAAGATCCAAATGATTCATGCTTTAGTGGATTGTGTGGTATTACTCCCTTATGCTATGATTGTTGTTTAGGAATTTGAATTTGAGTTGATATGATAAGTTAAATTCATTTAAGAATAATGGTTAATTATTTGAATGAATTATAAAACAAATTGAAATTGACTTTTAGTGTTTTCTAGAATTCATCAATTTTTTTAATTAATAAGGATTTTTAATGCATTTTCCAACTTTATTTTAAATTCTTTTCCAAGAAAATGGAATTTTAATATATTTGTTATTTTAAAAGGTTTTTAATTTCTTATATCTTCTTTTAATATTAAATAATATTCTTTAATGAAAGTTATTTTAAATTAAGGAATTTTATTGTTTAAATAACATTCAGAAAAATAACTTAAAGATTATTTCTAATACATAATAATTCATTTTACAATTATACGATTTTTATTTATTTTTTGGGCTTATATTTGGGGTCTTTAGGATTTATTTAGCTTTTAAGAATTTGGAAAAGCCCAAAATACCCTGAGTCCACTGTCAGACCAACCCAATAGGTTTGGTCCGACCGACCCGGTAGGTTTCGACCCGCCGGTCGCATCTCCTCTAAACCCTAAGAAGTTGTTTGGAAGCCAGGCTTTCCTTTCATTTGTAGCATTTTGAAATGAATACATGTATTCATTTCATTTACATTCTAATTCCAGAAATGAACACTTGTTTGGTTGCCACATGAATTGCAAACGACAGCAGAATTCAATATTGAATTTGTAAATGGCTTCCATAGAGAAACGCGAATGATAGATCTCAGCTCAGAATCGTGTTTACACATGGCATCATTTTGCTAGATTTTCTAAATGAAATGACAGGTAATTCTGTGGCAACCAAACGACTTCTAATCATAATTTCTCCCCTTTGCTCTTCGCGACTCCCGCGTTGCCTGCGCCTTCGCCGACGTCCTCCGGTGAACTCCAGCCACCTTGGCCGCCGCCATGGGTCTCGTCCGGCGCACCTCACTCCACTTCTTTGAATGCTCCACGTCGATTTAACGCGCTCGTCTTTGAATGCTCCACGTCGATTTAACGCGCTCGTCCTAGCCTACGCGTGCGCATCGCCTTCCTGGCTATGGTTTGGGTGATGGTGGTGATCCTTTGCGTCGACGAGTGTGCGAATGCGTTCCTGGATACCTTGTTGGTGGCGGTGCCATGCCTCGGCCAATGGCTTGGTCGGGGCTTGGTGCAGGCCGTTCCGTCGTGCCTAAGCTGTGGCGCCGTGTGGTCGTCGTCCTCTGCTGCTCTAGGTGCCGCTCTTTCTCCTTCTCATTCTCTCCTTGTACTTGTCCTCTTGCTACCCTAGTGACTATTGGCTCCGCCCCCTCTAGCTATACATGCTTGATCGTGGCTCTGCTAGGTTTCTAAGCCTTGTTAGTGGATTTATTACACTTACGGTTAGTCTCCGGTTATGCCTAGTTGATCCAGGAACTTGTATTCCTTGATGTTTTCTGTTGGTTTAAGCTACTCTTGCTTAACTGATCTAAGTGCTACGCTGCTTCTAAATATCCTAGCCTCTTGTTACTATTGGTTCAGATCGGACATAGTTACTATGAGATTCTTAGCACATAGTATGAGTTTCTCATTGTGGCGCTAAATTTTGCTATTCGTCCATGCCGGACTAATATATCCCAATCTCGCCAAGAACAAGTTAAATTGCTTCAGATCGGGATTTTGGAACCATAAGAAGACGCTCAGCAATACAGTTTGGGCTGAACTTAGCCACTGGGGAGGAAAGGGGAAATAACTAGCACTAGGTGGTATCGTACACACATCGGACGGAAGTTGTCGTGTGTGAAGCATTTCCGAATTCCAATTCCCCAGTTTCAGCCTCAATTTACTCATCCAAACACAGTGTTAGCCTCTTGTTACTATTGGTTCATGGAGGAATTGAATTCCTTGGTGGATTCTACTAAATTCAATTAATTGAACTGTTGCCTGCGTTTGGCTTGGGTTTAGTTGAGTTGATTTACTCAACTCAATGGTTCCTAATGATGGTATTGTTGGGTTGTAAGGCCTTAGCATGAACTATGGCAGTGGTGCTTCACTTGTTTGCATATTTTCTTTACTAATGTCCCCGTGCATATGAATTGAGTGAAATTCAGTAGTAATTCACACTAATGTTTGTTGCTCGTCATTTGAATAAAAGCATGATTTAAGTGTGACTGGGTATATTTGGATGGTCTTGGAGTAGGTGATCATTCCTTGATTGCCACTACCGATATACTGTTAGGCAAAGCATGTAGACAACTTAAATGGATTCAGTCATGATGTTTTTATTCGCTGAATTGAGCTGATGGTTTTATGGCTAGTTAAGCTAGGTGTTCTTATTTAGCTTTTGGATAATCTCGTGCTAGTCTAGTTTGGTTTCTGCTGTGCTGATACGTTTATCAAGGATGCACGGCAATATTTACTGGTTGGGTGCTTTATTATCTGCTTGCTATTTAGATTGCCAGCTTAATCTGGTCCATGACCAAATGATGTCAAAACACTACGAAAACTTCTGTCTAATATGTTAATTGGGTTGGATCATCAGATACTTTTGGGAATAGATCATCTCCATTGTTTATATTATACCTTTCTCGAGCTTCTAGGTTTTAGCTTGGTTTGTTGATGATGATCTTGATAATCTTTACTTCCTTGAGCTATGATTGCTCCTCCTAGATTCTGGTCCTTGTTGCTCTGCTACTATGTGATCATCTTGGTGTTATTGAGTGTTTGGGAATGTCTGCTGGATGAACTTGATGATCTACTGGTTCTAAGATGAAATGGTGATGCTCTGGGTTTCTGATGTTGATCTGCTTGAGGTGTTGGTCGATGGATGGCTTGGTATGCTGTCCAAGTTCAATGTGTAAGCTGTTTAAATTGCTAGGCCTGCTTGACATGTGCCATGTGACTCCCCTTGGGATGGTTATCTCCATTTGCACTTAATTTTGGAATGCCATTTGGCAATTTCACTTGTTTTGCTTGTTTTTTTTTATATGTTGCAGGTTGTCCAAGAGGAAGAGATAGAAGATAATGAAGATAATAGAGAAGAAACGATGTAGCTAGGGCTTTAGATTTAGTTTTATATTTTCTGTTTTATAAATTGTAATTTCTCCTTTATCTTTTATTGTTGTAAATATATATAAATATCGTAAAGATAATGTATTATGTAAAGACAATGTATTATGTGTGTATATGAATAAAATTGCAATTTCTCTAATTTTTTAATGTTGTAATTAATTCAATTATTGTTTGACTTCTAGTTTAAAAGTAATTATTTAAATTTAATTATTCCTTGTTCAAAATTCAAATTTCAATTCCAATAATTTGTATTTGAATACAATTCAAATGTCTTCCCTCGAGACCATAAGTATCAGGGAGGTCATGTTAAAATCTATCGCACTATCGCCATGGATAAACCCTAATTCACAGCAAGGGAGAGACCTGGATCCCACTCGGTTTTAATATTAAAGCGTGATTTTTCCCGTCTTGAGATGCAGTCATGCAGATGCACAACCCTTCTAAATCTACCCCCACTTGACCTAAAACATGGGATGTTACAATGGACATGCAGGTGACCCTACCGGAGGAGAACCTGGTGATCCACATCGCGTACAGCTGGCTGTCGATGGCGGAGATCCCAACAACGTGAACACGGTTCTCAACATCATCGGCAACATGCGGTACCACCTTCGTTTGGAAAATCCATTAGTTATCTTGCCGCTCGTGTCTAGTTCTCGCGGCCACCATTTGGGATAGGATGCATAAAACTAATCACCGGAAGCTTTTTGGTTCCGATGATGCAACCTCGTCACCAATCAAAATGCTAAAAGTGGTCTAAAAATTATTTACAACATGCTATAAACCCACCCATTGAGTAGTGAAGCCTAAAAAATATCCAGCCTACCAAATGCCGTCCGTAGAGTGATTCCGTAGAGTGATTCGACGGTTAAAACTTTGAGTGTCCCCGAACGACAAACAGTGCAACCATTTGAGGGGAAAAGAAATACTTCTTCCGGCCCACCAAAAGTATCTTAACTTTATCAAAATCCAAAAGATACATCTAATTTTTTTTGATAAAGTTGTTCTTGCTGCTTCCGTCATTTTAGGAACTAACAAACGGGTCCCACCAAGATCGATCAGCTCTGGGCTTGATTGTAATCTTGGTCGTTTCAGAGTTTGTTGCGCTGCGCACGGCAACCGCCCCGCCCGAATCATCCATCTCCGCCCGCAGCACCATCGCCTTCCAAAATCTCTACGCGCCCGCGCTAGTATATACTCTTCGCCTCCGCCCGGCCACCTCCGCCGCACCAAATCAAACCAACCCTGCTTGCGTGCATAATCGCAAACACCTCGCGTGCACCCGCCGCCGCTTCGTCCTCTGCGCCGCGCCGCCGCTGCGTCCTCCGAGCCGCGCCGCCGCTGCGTTCCGGCCGTAAAAAGCGCCGCGATGGGCAAGAAGAGCGATCACAGGAAGGCGGAGGCGAAGCTGCGCGCGGAGGCGGAGGCGGCGCTGAAGCTCGAGTTCGACGGCCGCCACGAGGAGGCGATCGCGCGCGTCGACGATCTCGCGGCCAGGCACGAGGAATCCGCTCCCGTGCTCCACCTCGCGGCCAACGTCCACGACGCCGCCGCCAATCGCGCCTACCGCGCGGGCGACGACGACGCTTCGGCGCGACACTACCGCACGGCGCGCGGCTACCTCATCAAGGCCAGGGAGCTGGTCCCCAACTGCATCTCCATCGCCAACTTCCTCGCGAATGTGCTCTTCAGGTCCGGCGAGGTCGACGAGGCGGAGAAGGTGGCACGTGAAGCCGTCGGGATCGCCGACCCCGTCGACCCGGCGAAAAACAACGTCGCCTACGCCTACCGTGCAGCCAACACCACCAGGGACCAGAGGGTGCTGAACTGCAGGAATCTGGCTCGCCAGACCCTCGGGGAGATTGATCGCTCCAGATTGCCCGCCCGCGTCAGCGAGGTGCTCAAGCTCGACACCGGCGGCCATGACGGGTCGCGCGAGGCGCTCACCAAGGCCAAAGAACTCGCCAAGAGCTACCCCTCCTCGTCGCGCGCGCAGTTACTGTTCGCACACATGCAGCTTCAGCGCGTGCGCCTCCTTCAACCCGGACATGGACAGGCGAGGCTTTCTCGATCGTATCCGCGCAGACATGAAACAGGCAATTGCGAGCAGCTTCGGTAACTCGCTCGTCTTCGCCATGTTCCACGCCAAGCTCTGTTTCGTCCTGGGTCTGTATGCGGATGCGCACTTTGAGTGCGTACGGGCATTCGACATGCCGGACCCTGTTGACCCCAGGCTGGAGGACGTCCCTCCTCGTTCCGTCCAAGGAGACACGCTTGAGCTTAGGCTACTGTCTGTAGACGAGGAGCTCGGACGCTTGGTCAACAAGCTCTTTTCGGTGGCCGATGCTTTCCGGTGCTCAATGACAGCCGACAGGCAGGCCGGCTTCCTATCACTGGGACTCCTTCAACTGCAAGACTACTATCATCAAAACTTTGGAAGCTACCAATGGGCTGTGGCACAAACCATATCTGATGCACTCACCTTTGTCAACCAAAACAGATCATGGAGGTTTTGGATTTGCCCCTTTTGTGCTGGCAACAAGTTACTAAATACAGATTCTCTCCTGGAACACATCAACAGCAAGCACCTCCGCAAGCTTCGCTCAGTGTTTGGTTCAGTGCTCCCTGAATATTTCATTGAGGATGATGTTTTGGATGACATAACCATCTACCAAGATTCAGAGGGCCACCACTTCTTCCGTTTCAATAACAAGGATTATGTATTTGCATGCTTGTCTGTTCCCACTCAAGAACTGTCAATTGCTGGAGTACAAGACGAGATATGCCAACGAGGAAAGGAGATCCTGGAAGATATCGAGCTCAAGTTGAAGAGCTTGCCTGCAGACAAATTAAGCGCTGAGGTCTAGAAATTTTCGCTCTTGCATCTACTTGTTTCGACTTAGTAGGTTCAGCCTTGCGCATTCTTGCTGACTATCATCTTAATTTATCAGGCTAACCTTCAACTTGTTTGTATATTGCAGTTTGATACGGCTCGTTCTGAAATCCAACACCTGTGGGATGCTTTTGTCAGGAACTCTTTTTTGGATTATCGCATTCTCATCAAGAAATTGGCAAGACCCTTCATATGGGTGCGTTTACAACTGCAGCTGCTTGTTCATAAACTATGCCTAGGTATATGTTTGTTTTCTCCTACTGTGCACTGACATATAAGCCTGTAACCATCTCCGCAGACTAAGTTATTACAATCCTTGAGTGAAGACAAAGCTGCCAGTAAGATTTCCAATGCTGATATTGATGTGATATTTCCTAATGTTGTTGATGTGCGGTATGTCAAAACCTACTTCTCTTTTTATCCTGCATTTACTTTCACATTTTATGTACTAGTAAGCTTATTTTACTACCTGTGGTAGTCACCCGCGTTTCTTTCTGAAACAAATTGTTTTTGTTCTTGATTCTACTACATAACATAATGGAAGGTTTTCTACAGTTGAACAGAACTTTCTGTGTTTGCAACGTTGAAAAGATAAAAGCAGACCACAATTATTTAATTATAAAATATTAGATAATTAAAGTTTTATATCGTATGGTATACTTATGTGTATGATCTAAATTCCATTAAAAATGCCAAAGCTAATTTTTAACCGAGGATTAATTTTCGAGAGTAGCAGATAGACATGTAGTATCCTCTGTACATGCCAGTATGCAGTATTGGAGTTATTGCCAATTTCTTAGGGAGGTGAATTTACAGTAAGCAGAACGGACATACGGAAAAACATTAACTAGGACAAAAGTTTAGTTCGTTATTATAAGATAGACTAACAAACAAAATACATAATTTTCTCACGCAAAGCAAGATATGCAGTATTGGAGTTATTGTCAATTTCTTTTTTAATAGCATTAGCCTTACAGTAAATCAAGATTATGTCCTGATGTTATAGACGGTTGAATATGCATTATTATTTAATGCATGTTCTGCCAAACGGTCAATGCATCAATATATTCTAGAAATTTTGTTCCATATGAAGTTTTGATTTCAGATTGATTTGTCAAGATAGCTACCATGTGGTTCTAAATATTTATTTGAGTACTCTTCAGATAAAATGGTACCTGTATATTGCGAATTGATATGCATAAATGTAAAACACTTGAATAAACTCTGCATGATTCCCGCACACCCAACTTTTTTCATGGTCCTCTTGTGCTATCAATTTTTATTTATTATAAAAACCCAATGATAAACGAGAAAAATAATTATTGAAATAATAATTGTAGGCAATTAGTTCAATAAAATTTATTACTCCCTCCAATCCATAGCAAGTGTTGGTATTTAATACAAAGTTCTTTGTATTAAATCCCAACACTATTACGGACCGGAGGGAGTAATTGACTTTCAGCAAATCAAGCAGAGCTTCTTTTTTTTCACATTTTCAATATTCATTTTCGGTGAACTTTATTCGAACACTTGCAATAAGTTTCTTCATCTTATGCGATTCTAGAAAGCCTTGGGTTATTTTTGCACTTGATCATATTGATTTCTGGCTACGAAGAAATAAACAGAGTGGTACTAACTATTTGATCACAAAAGGTGCAAAGTTTATCAGCTGCATAACTGGCCATTTTTGAAGTTTTCTTACTCTGGCTACTTGAAATGATTTCCTTTCTCTGTATATAGTATTATATTATTTCAAATATGCACCTTTTCTTCCTTTATCATATTTAGTTTTATAGGATTTATCCTACGTACAACTCACAAATTTAATTATTGTTTTAGTGAGGTTCATGCTGAAGATAATGTGGGAAGATTGGAGATTCCAAATTCTGGCATTGCAGATGTTCAAAGTGGTGCAGCAGGCCTGAATGTGCCCAGCATTGCAACTGAGAATAGTGCCTCAAACCTTTTAGGTATTCACCTGTAATTTAAACAGCCAAAGGAATTTTGTACTCCATATAGCAAGAATAAGTAGGATCGTAAGTATATTTCTATAAGTTATACCAATGCATGGCTCATAGATGGAGCTCCCTTTCTGGGTTATCAAGAATTTCTAGTAGCACTATGCAGTTCATATTCAATATGTCATACTCTGTGCAGCAAGCAAAAGGAAGGATCATAAGTTTTCGTAAGTTATACTAATGCATCTCTCTTGGTGGAGCTCCATTTCTGGGTTTGTAAGAATTTCTAGCAGGAGCACTATGTAGTTGACATTCCATCAATATTTGCAGATATTGAAATGTATCATTGAACTCGTTAAATTACTCTTCCACTCCTATCCATAGAAAGTTAGGCACTAGATGCCTAAATTCTGGTTATCCCAGGTTTTTGATGGTACTATGTATTAACAAATCTTCTTGCATAAATTCAGCTGCGTGTCGTACTAGACCAACTCATTCCTCGGTCTGGATTTCAGGACCTGGAAAACCTTTCGAAAGGCTAGGCCCGAGCCTGTATCAGCCCAAAACCAAAAAGTTCAGCATTTTACATTTTTTGCAATGTGTTGGCTTATTATTTTATTTCTTTTTTGGGTAATTGATCTGAAATTTGACTCACACCTCAGAAAACCGTATTGGTCAGGCCACCCATGAATAAGGCCTAGCCTGGGCAGAAGTTCTGCATTACCGAGAGGACCATGCTGTACAGGTTATCTTAGATTCTTAGGAGGAAGTTCTCTCTAGAACTGGCTTTGAACATCCTTTTTACTCGCCGGTCATTTACTTAGATAACTCTGTACTGAATTAACATTAGTTGATTGTAATAACTAGCAAATGGAATAAAACTAAGAAGCAGTTTCTACATTTATGGGGTTCTGTGGTGCAAAGGAGATCCCACAATAACTGGATGACTATGTTACAATCGATTGTAACTTAATCAAGTAAGTATGTATAGGCAAGTCAGGTGATAACTGGTCAGTGCTAAACAAACTCAAACTTCTCAGTGCTGTCATCTTTCAAATCTGTTTAGTAATGCAGAAAAATGTTATTTGTTCTGATCTTGCAATCTTATCCAGGGTCTTCTAGCCAATGTTCTCAGGAAACAAGCATTTCCCTTTATCGAAAGAGTATCGAAGTTCTTGGCAAAGATACTGACATCTTTGTCTTGAATTTCATCATTCAGGTAGCTGAAAGTTGGCGCATGGCTATGTGCTTTGACGCACACTTTCTTCTAATATTGTATAAATATGTGCAGATATTATGGAATTGGAGGGGTTTCAGAGATGAATTTCTAAAGAGACGACCTGTGTGCACCCTGCCGAGCCATCAAGGCCCCTGCATTAGTCAAATGTTATACACTATCTTCTCTGGCTGGCAGAAAGATGATCACCACAGAACTTATTCACTGATTTCTATCAGGGACACAGTATGCCAAGTTTTAAATGACAGAACTGTATTTCAAAATGTATGGTTACAATACCTCGTATATACTTGCACGCCCCTTATTTTCCTTGGTTTATTTACCCTTTTTCATTCCTTACTTAGTGAGAATGTTTCCAAGTAAAATATGGATGTCATATATTTTCACTAAAGAAAAAAAAGTTCCTAACATTTAAACGAAAGTCTCCAGTTTGAATTTCCATGTACCAGAATTAATCATGTTTGTTTCTCTGTATGCACATTGATATACTAGGCATGTCTGCATATGCACTATAATGAACACAACTGACATGTCCTTTTGTTTGTAATCTCTGTCAGATATTTTTCTTTTCCATATAACATTATCTGCTCCTTTGACTTATGTGTGAAATGTCAACTGATCCATCTGAAACTACTGACATCTAAATCTATCTGAACATGTCTGGAGAAGTGTAAAACTGGTGCTGACTTTTCATTCCTTTGCAGGTTAAAGTAAATACATCTTCTTACATTGTAACCACCATTCTTAACGCATTGCTAATGCCAGAAGTTTTTCTGGAAGTACACTATCCTAAGGATTCTGAGACGTCGAAACAGCCAGCCAATCCAGCAATGGTGCTGTGCAATAAAGAAATAATCTGTGAAGGGTTTGACATTAAAAATTCTACTACATGTGGCGATAAACCCAATGCAGAGCCACTTCAAATAGTAAAGGTGTGTAGCATATGCTGTAGATTTATTGTGTAGTCAACATTGTATAGGTGGATGTAGCTTTCCGGCAACTAGTAAATGTCGAGTTTTTATTTGTCCTGTGCAGGGCAAGTCAATTGCAGATGACAAATGCAGGCAAGTTGATCCTCTTTCTGTTAGCACGCCAGAGTTCTCAGGTAAATATGTTCCCCAGGAACAATACATTGCAATTTTAAACTCTCTGGTCACTTCACAGTTCTTGGGTAAATCTAATTTTCCCTCCATACTTAAACTACTCAAAAGGCTGCTGCAGCAAAAAAAAAATCACTTGCCACTAGTTCACGTCATAAAGGTAATTTGTTTTCTGTTGCTTATTATGTTGCAGTCACGCACTGTGCAATGGCTGAGAGGGAAAACCAGCGCACCCTCCGCGAAGTGATAAAGAGCCTGGCATTGGACCCTGATTACTTCTTCTTCCTTGATGATCCAAATATAAGTCCTGACACAATGAAATGTACATTTGTCTCAATGGTATGTACAAAGAACCTTTGCTTCTACCAAATTAAATTGCAGATGGAACTGACTATTTAATGTTTGTCCTTAAATGATGATGTTAAGGTTTTCTGATGAAGGTGAACAATGAGGTAGTCTGTATTATTGGTTGATACAAATTGCGCTGAGTGTTTCACAACAAATTTACCAGTTCGTTGTGTTATTGTTTTGACTGGTGTTGGGATGCTACGTTCCTTTAAGGTGCACCCACGTATGTTAAATCCCTCAATACATGCTGGAATAAAACAATGTATATGAGAAAGGTATTGTATTAAGAAAGCTGGAGTTGCTCTGGAGTCTGAATCGAGGTATTTTCTGAGATCGTTTATAGCAATGTTACAGGAGGTGGTTCAAGGTTCTTAAAGCTACCGTTGCCTGAGTTGGTCTCATATTACAATATATTTTGGGAAGTTTTCTGGCTGCGTTTTTTTTGTCAAGTTATAAAATCTTAGTGGGCTGCGAACTGTCAAATGGTTTGCATGTGACACTTAAGATGCACCTGTAATTCATATGTAATTACATTGTGGATGATTGCAAGACAAGAATTTGTGCGGTAATCAAGTATATGTATGGGCAGTAAAGGAAATAACAGAACTGAACGTAATTGAATGGTCATTGGAGAAGTACTGCGTGACTAGGTAATCTTGTCAGAACTTGCAACCTCGGATAGTCACAGTTCCTGGTTTTTGTATCTTTCATGAAATGGTTTCATACAATGGCATGTATTAGCTGCAGGAAATGTAAGCATTTCTTCTCTTGCCATGCACTGTTCGTCATTCATGAGTTTCTTGCATGCTTATAGGATCATCATAACACTAAGCGTACACTGATCCATATTATGTTTAAATCCTATTACAGATCTTTTATCATGAAGGGAAGCTTCTCGGTATTGTTCGAGAGTACCAGAATAAGTGGCTCGTATTCGTACATAACGATGCTGTGGTTACGGAGGTAACTTGCCCTCTTAATCAGTGTAGCAAGTTTGCCTTTTCATCCTAGACTGTTCTATTAGTTGATCTAAGGCCTAGATCGGACTGTGCGATTTTTCATGATTCTTAAGAACTACCTGGAATTTTGTAACTGTTCCACCCTCTTCTAATAGAAAAGGCAGAGCTCATTCCAGATTCCTCAAAAAATCTTGTGTAATTCCTGCGTTGCAAACAGGCTCTGAGATTTTTGGGCTGCTGTAGTTGTTGCCTTGTTGGATGGTGATCTGAATACCTTCCAATTGCCATGCAGTTTAATTCCTGGGAAGATTTGCTACATGGTTACGGAGACTATGAGATACAACATTGTGTTTACTTTTTCGAGATCATCAAGATCATCATCAAATAGACAGGTATGTTGCCATAACTCTGAGATCGGGAGTTGCAGAAAAATTGTTAGCTTCTGTTTATAATGCTCATGTGGCCATAGCAAGGACAGTCGAAGCTTGAATAATCCTTCTGTTTCCAAACTCGAAAGATAAGCAATTAGGCATGCTTTGATTTGATATGCCCTGTTTGCACCCCACCAATTACAGTTTTACTTTTTTTTTGTTTCTCCCTGAACCCTGTGTTCCAATGATCAGTAAATTGCTATTACATGAAGCAGGATTCCAAAGAGATTGTGTTTCTGCACAAAGACATGCTCCCCAACCTCTTAGCTCCAGTGGCGTGGGACCAACATCTGAGGAGAAAAGAGTTTAGATCCCACCTTTTCTTAGGAAGCTTATTACATACCACTTGGTGGTACCCGGTTTGGCTGGTAATGTGGAAATATGGCGTTGAACCTTAATTGGATGCTGATCATGGACGAGAAACGAGATAATTCTTGTTTGTTCGGTGTATATGATGATCTGGACCCTATTCGGTTGCTCTTGCTCGTATGTTTCGGTGAGAGATGTCGCATGTGATTTTTTTGTTGTTGAACAAACGCATGTGAATATGTGATGGTGTCGTTACCCTGTCATCTTATTTCAGTTTTTTACATGTCTTGGTCTTGCTACACAAATTGCATTCACCTTTCAAGCTTGAATAGGTAGATATGGTGGACACAATTGGCAACTTTGGTTTTTGGTGGTTGGATGCACGAGTAGAGCTCATACTCGGTACAGGTGAAGGCTAGCAAAAGAATGGAAGCGACCAACTAAGAGAGCAATAATGGCCATAATTATGCATAGCGACAAAACACTATCAATGAAAGCATAAAGTGATATTTCAAATCAAAAACTAAATGATCATAGAGGCTTTAGTTGACTGGTTATAGTCATAACATGGTATAAGCATGCGCCAATTCAACCCAATAAAACATCAAAGGAGAATACCACAATACGATGCTTTTATGATAGAAATAACACATAATTCTTTTAATGACACATTATGCACTCTCATCCATTTAAAGAAAGTCATTCTAAAACAATAAATACTAAGAATATGACAAAAATAACATTCAACATAACATGCCAAAGTCTAGACAAGCTTCCATTTGCATCACTATAGTTATGAAATATTTTACTCGTATCCAACACCAATCAACTTATTTGAAATAACTCTCAGAGATGAAATACAATATGGACCAGAGAGCTAATCATACACAAATAAAGATTACTAATGTGCTCTGAACAAAATTCAAGTGAAAGAACAAGAGCTAAACGCGGTACCAGAAAACTAGAACACTCGTAGAACAATAATAGCGAAAACTAGAGCGTTCTATGCAATTAAAAAGGAGCGGGTCTTTCTCCAAAACAAATGTGCAGGGATCCAACATATGCTACAGAAAACAAAAAAAACAAAAATAAATAAAGACGCTCCAACAATAGCACATAGCGTATGAAGCAATAAAAATATAGCGTATAAAGAGATGACCTATTGCTTTGTTGATGAAGATGGGATGCCTTGGGCATCCTCAGCTTTGACGGTTGTACCTCTTGAATATATCTTTGGGTGCAGGGGCATTCCCAAGCTTGAGCTTTTATCCATTCTTCATCCTATCACATCATTCTTCTCTCCCTACACTTGAAAACTTCTTTCATACAAAAACTTTGCATAATTCTTCATTAGCAGCATTAGTAGAATCAAAATAAACAAATCCACTTGTGTTCAGTACTGACATATATGAAACATCTATTAAATCATTAGATACTGTAGCAACTTTTTAAAAAGCTCTTTGATTAATAGAACTAAAAAAGAAAGAGATTTAAGAGGCAAATACAAATACTGCAGAAATCTGTCAAAACAAAAAAGCAGGTAAAGATCGAAATTTTAGAAAATCCTCTATTGCTTATTTAGAAAAGTGGTAAACTAACGAAAATTAGATAATAACCTGGGGCATATGCATAAAAAATGACAACTCAAAATTACGCTCTGGCTATTTTTACGAATTTTTATGATAACAACACAGAATCTGTTTTCAGGACAACAACTTCCCCAAACATTCTTTTCTTTCGATTAGAGGTTATTCTTGTCACAAACATGAAATACAAATGATAAGGAGTGGCCATTACAGTAGTAATAACTTCCAAGACTCAACAAAAATTAAAATTACTGTAAATAAAACATGGGTTGTCTCCCATAAGCGCTTTCCTTTAACGCCTTTCAGCTAGGCGCAGTAAAAATGCGAGCATCAAGTATTATCAAGTGAAGAAGCATCAACATTATAAATGGCGGAAGCCTTGCGCATACCTCTCTTATTCTTAAGCTTTTACATATGGAAACGATGAGAACCACCTTATGGGGTGGTGAAGATCATGATACCTTCCCCAAAATCAATCCTTGCTCCCAGGATTTTTAGAAGTGATCGCCCAAGAGTGATTTGTTCTTTTCCTACACATTCAATGACAATATAATCAGTAGATACCATCCTTCCTAAAAAAAATTATATGCACTCCTTCAGCAATTCCAATGGTTAATATAACAGCATTATTGGTAAGAGATATTTCTTCTCCTCCCTCAGAAAGTCCCCAAAGATTTAAAGACTCGTAAATATCTCTAGGCATAAGGCAAAATTCAAACATAATATGACAACTAGCATAAAAAGTTTCACCTCGTATATCAATTTTTACTGAAGGGAGCCAATTTGTGGGTTCATTATTTATTGGAACTTGATCACATTTCTCCCTAAGCATGCTATAACATTTGTTCACTCGATACATTTTCTTTACTCAGGGAACAAACCATTCATGGTGCATGTGTTTTCGATGGTGTTACTAAAGGAGACAACTATCTTTCCCAAACTCATGTTGGTAAAGACATTGACCATCATTTGTATAAAGGCCATAGGCAGGATCCTTGCGTGTTGCATCGTCGGCCATTAAAAGAGAAATCCGTTCATTCATGACAACATCATCGATGTGGCCGCCATCGTACTTCTCATTAAAGTCCCATTAATCTAAGGAGAGGGAAATCAGCTTGGCCCCTAATGAGCGCAGATTGCACACCGTTGGGGAACCCCAAGAGGAAGGTATGATGAGCACATCTGCAAGTTTTCTCAGTAAGAAACCAAGGTTTAATCGACCAGTAGGAGAAAGGCGTGACTTCTGAAGGTATTGCTAGCTGACTATTGGCGGGGCGCACTACCGGCGTCAGCAACAACGTGGAACCTGCACACAACACAACCAAAATATTTTGCCCCAACTTACAGTAAGGTTGTCAATCTCACCGGTTTTGCTAAACACAAAGGATTAAACGTATCGTGTGAAAAGAGATGTTTGCAGTGGAATTAAAGAGAACTGTGCTTCCAGTAAGTAAATAGAATAAGATTGCACTAGATGATATTTATCAGTATAAAAGAAAGGACCGGGGTCCACAATTCACTAGAGGTGTCTCTCCATAAAGATAAATAACATGTTGGGTGAACAAATTACAGCTAGGCAGTTGACAGAATAAAGACCATACATGACAAGATAATTACTATGAGATTCATTTTGGGCATTACAACATAATACATAGACCGTAATCCAACTGCGTCTATGATTAATAATCCACGTTCAGGTTATCATCCGCACCCTTCCAGTATTAAGTTGCAAGCAACATATTATCACACTAATCAATGTGTGTAAAGTAAACAATAGAATTACCCTTAGATAAAACATTGTTTTTCTCCCTAGTAGCAACATCACATCTACAATCTTAGAAGTTATTGTCACTCTTTCAGAAAACTAGAGGCATGAACCCACTATCGAGCGTAAATACTCCCTCTTGAAGTCATAAGCATTTACTTGGCCAGAGTATCTACTAGCAACAAAGAGCATGAAAGATCACAAATAACATATGACAAGTATATAATCGATCTCAACATAGTATTCAATATTTATCGGATCACAACAAACACAACATGTAACATTACATAAAGATGATCTTGATCATGATAGGCAGCTCACAAGATCTAAACATGAGGCACAAATTGGAGAAGACAGCCATCTAGCTACTGCTATGGACCCGTAGTCTAGGGATGAACTACTTACGCATCACTTCGGAGGCGGGGTGCCGGGAAGACCTTCAGAACCCTCCCGAGCTAGTGTCGGCGATGGCGGCCACGATGGAACTTTTCGTGGATGGAGGCTCGGGTGTTTAGGTTTTCCCGAGATCGTGAATAAATAGGCGGAAGTGAAGGTCGGTGGCCGCCTGGGGGGGCCCACACCACCCCTTGGCGCAGGCCCACCCTTGGTCGCGCCATGGGGTGGTCTGGCCGCCCTGTGGCGCCTCTTTGACCCCCGTCTGGACTCTGTGTTTGTTACGGTAAAATATTGACTTCGGCTTTTGTTTCGTCCAATTCCAAAAATATTTCTGTACAACTTTTCTGAAATACAAAACAACTGAAAACAGGGAACTGACACTGTGACATCTTGTTAATATGTTAGTGCTGGAAAATGTATAAAAGTGCAACAAAATGTGAGCAAAACATATAGGAATTGGTATAAAACAACCATCGAGCATCAAAAATTATAGATAAATAGACATACTTAAATTAAATCTTGGTTTCTTACTGAAGGAAAATTTACTGCTGTGCTTATCATACCTCCTCTTGGGGTTCCCTAACGGTGTGCAATCTGCGCTCATCAAGCTGATTTTGTGGCGCCGTTGCCGGGAAGAAAGAGGCGGCATAACAAATTGATCCTCGCAATGAGAAGCTGGTCGAGGTGCTCGCCGTCGGTGGCTCCAACGCCATCGTAGCAGACCCGCACCCAGAGAGGTGGATGCACGGGATGGGCGGTGCGGTCGGGAAGGTCCAGATCGGCGAGCAGCAGGAGCATTGTGAACTTCCCCACGCGAGTGTGTTGGATTCCCGACTGCGATTTTTTTCTTGATTTATCCTGGTTTGCATTGTATTTGGAAGTCCGTACTTGTTTCCTTCTGAACGTGATTGAGCTGGATGTCTTTCCTTGATTGACGTTATATGCATTTTTCCTTGATTGAATCGTGATTTGCGTTATACTGGGAAGATCTATGATGCGCTGATTTACTTCCTTATAAATTGTGATTTGCAATAAATGTGTGATTGATGCTTGACTTGATTTAATAGGCGATTTTGGAATGATGGACGGATCGGATCTTCCGTTTGATATCAAAGTGACATCATTCCAACTGCAATATAATAGTAAAGATTTTCTTTATGGTTGATAAAAATTTATATACATGGCTAACAGCTCTAAACTGCGTTGAAGCATAGATTAAGATGTCCACGAAATTGCACTCATCTATGGCCAGCGTCGTAATGTCATGAAGGACATATTGGAAAAGGACAATACGGAGTATATGTTTTACGTGACAGTGAATGGCGGGATGAACTTGGTCTCATGGATCTTGGCTAAGTAAGCAAGAAACATCAGCCACACCCTTTGTGAAATTGTGAGTGTCCAAGATACACGTAACTTCTGTCTAGAGCTACTAGTACAATCCGGAACTGTGACATGTGAAAATGATGTGAAACTTGTACCGACTCCCATATATTGCACAACGTCAGGCAACGGAAATAACGAAGTCAACATAGAGGACGGACACACCCATCCAACTGTTTCCTCCGCGACCACTTCGGCAACGTTGTCACTATCCGGATAGGTATCACCGTTAGAGCAACTCTAGCAGATCCTTTAAATCTTGGCCTGTAAAATCGCGAGTACATGGCATCGAAAACTCACTTCCGTTCGCGTTTTCAGCTCGCGCAGATCAGATCTCGTGAATATGAACCGATAAACTTGAAATTAAATTTCACCGAAGAATTAAACTACAAGTTCATCATCTGTTCGAGTTTGTCCGTGCAATTCAAGTATATACATCATAGGTTTTACAAAAGTAAATCCGAGTCAATTAAAAAAGAACGGAGGGAGTAACACAATAAAATCTAATTGTACGCAGTCGCTAACCTAGTTTTACCAAAAATCTGCCCCGGGATACCTCACCGGGGCCTGTAGGCGCGGCGTCGGCGGCGGACAACGAGCTCTAGTCATCTTCGAGGATGACGCGCTCGGTCTTGATGCAACAGACGGCGGCCTCCTTCTGGGTGGGCTCGAAGGCGTGTACCTGGCGGACGGCGGCGACCTCCTCGCGCCTCCACGATGCGTCCGCCTCCTCCTCGCTGATGATGCGGGGCACCTCGATAGCGGCCGCCTCCTCCTCATCATTGTTGACGTAGTCGCCGTCCTCGAACCGCTTCGCGTGCGCCATCTCCTCGTCCGAAGTCGCCTGGTCCTCAGATGTTGAGGGAGAGCGGCGACCGGCGAAGGTCGACCCCTCGCCAGAAATGGCGCAAGGGGCGAGCTTCCCGGGCGGCACGAGAGCCCAGTTGGTCTAGCGTCGTGCGATCGCTTCCGCACGGCCACGGAACACACCCATTGCGTGCGCTGCTGAAGACCAGCGACTCGCGACGGGGCGCTTTGGCCTCTATATATACCCCCCCCCCCCCCACCTCGAAATGTTTACGAGTTGGGCCGCGAATACAGGATCTGATCAGCGAGGGAAACCGAGGAAAACTGTAAAGCTGCCAAAAATTACGGGTTTGGACCGATTTTGGGGATATGCTAGAGTTGCTCTTATACTCATTCATAAGTCATCAATCTTTATTCAAGATATAAATGCAGTGTTTCCCTAATCGGCCTCTAGGATGGACATAAAATATGCTAAAATTTTAAAATGATAATAAATTCTAAATGCATTGATGTATTTTTTAATTATGTACATATATAATATTAAAAAAATGAAAATCTCGTAGTGTTATGATATTATGATAGATTTTTACGGTTCGATGTTACCGCCAAGAAAACGATACTGACAATCATGCTTGCGCCCGGCCGTTTTCAGGCTCGTGCGGTGGCCGCTTCACCTGTCACGATGGACTAGGGAAACCGTCTAGACTTGGTGACGATCTCGTGACAGCATGCCAGGTCTGTGGTTCAAGTTTTATTTATATATGTATATATATAGGTGTTTACTTTTTGGAAAAGATTGTAGATCCATACGAAAGAATCACATTTTGTTGACAAGGACATTTTGAGACCACGTACGCAAATGCACTATAGTACTGCCAGTGCCCAGTAGGTAGGATCGGCATAGCACCATGTTTTTATTTATACTAGACTAGAAGGAATCCTGTCTGGCCGTACGTCCGTCCTTTTGTTGATCTGAGCTAAACAACTTGGTTGGGAAGATTTGTGGGAATAAAACAAGAGAATAAAATTAGGAGATTGGGTCTGTCTCCGAATAAATTTTATTTGTTCCATGTCTGGGCATCCATGGTATGGGTGGAAGGAGTTGGTGGAAGAGACTGGAAGTGTCTGTGGCACACAACTCAACAAGTCGATCATTTCACAGGTGGACGACGGATGAGACAATTGTCGAAACAAGTCTGAAAATCTGTGCAGATAACTTGAGCAAAGAACCCATTGTTTAACTTCACCAGATGAGATCGCCTGAATCAGTCAGTATATTCCCATTCCGACAATGGCATGGCATGGCATGCATATGTAGCTCCGGTTGCTAATTAAGCTAATGTGCATTCTTTCAAGTTGCAAATTTGAAATCAGGATGATATTTCTCTTCATTCGTGGGACACGGCATACCTTCCAAATAAAATATGGGGGTTGAACAGTTTCGGCTCACAGTGATGATGAAAACAGAATCAGAAGCTATTGACAAGTGTGCCAACCGACGCCTAGTTGTCACCGCCGTCTATATATGTGGGGTTTGATGGAATAATGTGGGGTTTGAATAGTTGCAGCTCACGATAATAATGATGAAAACACAATGAGAAACTATTGACAATTGTGCGCCGATGGACACCTAGTTCTCCCCGCCTTCTATATCCACCTGCGCACCACCTCGTCCAGCGCGACCGTGGCGGCTCCTCCCTCGGCGAGACCTTCCTCCGCCGCCTTCTGTAGCTCCAACACCTTGGCTCGTACCTGTGCGCCTTTGCCTTTGCCCACCATGATTTCCCTGACCGTGGCGGCGATCTCGTCCTTCTTCTTGGTCTCCGGCATCCGTATGGCGGCCCCGATCCCGTCGGCCAGCATGACGGCGTTCTGCCGCTGCTCGGCGAAGAGCGGCCATGCGACCATGGGTACGCCGTGCACCAGGCCCTCCAGCACCGAGTTCCAGCCGCAGTGCACCAGGAAGCCTCCCGTGGCTTGGTGGGCCAGGACCTTTATCTGCGGGGCCCAGGACGGCACGAGGAGGCCCACGTCCTTTGTCCTCTCCACGAAGCCGTCGGGGAGGTAGGCCAGCGGGTCCTTCTTGCTCTCGGCGTCGTAGTAGTTGGCGTTGAGCGCCCCCTCGTCGCTCGGGCTCCGCACCACCCACAGGAACCGCTGCCCGCTGAGCTCCAGCCCCAGCGCCAGCTCGTGCATCTGCTCCCTCGGCAGCGAGCCCCCGGACCCGAAGGAGACGAAGATGACCGACTTGGGAGGCTGCCGGTCCAGCCAGTCCAGGCACGCCGCGCGCGGAGCGGGGCTGGCAGCGTTGGTCTGGATGAGGGGACCGATGTTGTACACCGGAGGGCGTCCGGGCTCCGGGACCCGTAGCGCCGCGATGGCGCCCGGCTCGACGGCGTCGAAGGAGTTGACGAGGATGGCGTCGGCGTCGAGGTAGCGCTTGCCGTGGTGCACCATCCACCGGTAGCTCGGGTTTGACTTGTCCTGGAGCGGCGCGAGGACGTCCTTCCCCGGGATGGGCACGCAGCCGGGGAGCCTGACGGGCTCGGCGAGGTCCCGGAACTCGCCGGGCACGGTGGCGTCGAGCTCCGGGAGGTGCATGATGAGCGTGAGCCCGAGGAGGTTGGTCGGGAAGAAGAGGTACCTCCTGGGCACCCCGGCGGCCACGGCGGCGTCGAAGGAGTCCGCGCCGAAGAGGTCGGCGACGAAGGCCACCAGCCGCGTGGTCTCCCTGAGCTCCGACAGGACCGCCGTCAGCGCCGGCACCAGGCGGACGCACTCCTCGGACATGAGCGTCTCGATGGCGGCGTCGGGGGCGAGGTCGGAGAGGTCGACGGGCGGGAGGGACAGCGCGGAGATGGTGGGCGGGAGGGAGGCGAGGAAGGCGCGCTGCGTGGCGGACGCCGTGGAGGCGAAGGTGATGAGCGTGGCCGTGACGCCGTGCCGCGCGGCCAGGCGCTTCGCCAGCTCGGCCAGCGGGATCAGGTGTCCCATCCCGGGCGTCACCAGCATCGCCACGTGCGGTGGGCGGCGAGACTCCGCCGTGCCGACGCAGACGCCGTTGGCCTCCACCATGGTTTCTACCCTGAGACTGAGTGAGTCGGGGCCGATTTCCGTGGTGCGGGTGCGGGTGCGTGTGCCGTGTGGTGATTTGGTTGGAATTGTGTGGAGGTTTGGTTGGTTGCTTCTGTTGTGTAGTGAGGGTGTGGGCAGGCGTGGTGGGGTTTATAAGGAGGGAAGTGGTCAGTGTCGTCTGCACTGTCTCCGTGGTGGGGTGAGTAGGGAGGATGGGAAGACGAGGCAGGAGGCAATAATGGATTCATCATGGTGAGGTCATGAGTGTGTCATGATTACGTGCATAGAAAATCACTAACCCCAGGTAGAATGGATATCATAGGGAAAAGAAGAAGAGGAATATGCGAAATTCATACGATATTTTTTCAATCTATTTTTCAAAACCTTTTGGAGTAATCTATGTAAATTTTGGTTGCGTCTTTCGTTCCAAAACTATGGATACGAGAAATTCGTATGAAACTATTTCAATCAAAAAAGAAAGTTTAACTCCATGAAACTAGAGTGTAAGGTGTAATCCATATAACCACGTGACTAGTCGCCAAGGTTTTGCGGGAGAGAGGAGCCGCTACCGCCACCACAATCCAGTCGGTACCCCACGACTCTGGTCACCGCCTTGGCATCTCAATGTGAGGGGGACCTCATGTTCTTCAACTTGTTGCTAAAAGACTACAATGCAGTGATTTTTCTGGCATTAGGCCTTTCACAATGGGATATATCTTAGCGTGTTATCCTAGGTAGTGGTGTGTGTTAAGAGACAATAGCCCCAATACATTGTATCTTAAAGATTGTCTCTACATTTAATGATTTTGTTGATATGTATGCATGTGATTGGGTAGCAAAAAAAAGAGTAATCCATGTAAATTTTAGCAATGTGGTTCCCTTGATACTGTAGAATTCTAAAACTCATAAGATTTTTTCATCAAAAACTAAGGATACCAGTTTTTTTAGCTAACTAGCTTCTCCGCTGGCACGATGGACCACTAGGTAAGGCTAGAGACAGTGGCAAACAATGACAATGATAATAAAATGGGAGGATCCGAAGGTTTGTTGTGGCAATGGTGGCACGAAACGGGATGGGGAAAAAAGCATTGTTGGTTGTAGGTGGTGAAGTGAAAGAGATATATTGGAATATGAAACTTAACTTGATCTAATCTAATGCAACCTGGGTCCTTCTAGACCTTCTGCATTGCTCGGGGAGAAAAGCAAAAAAAGAGAAAGACGACATCGATATGGCCACTCCGATGTCGGTGAGAAGAAAAGTTCATTAAATGGAGTAAAGTGCAGAATTACGGATAGAACAAGAAGACCCAAAAGAAATGAAAATAGAAGGGATAGGGTGTGCGTGACTGCGTTCATAGAGGTGAGTGTGTGTACGTCCGTATGAGCATCTACGTTTATACTGAGTTTCGCAATAAAAATGAAAATGTCCTGGACTTGGGATTTTTTTAGTTTTGCAAAATATGCAGGTGTTGTACAAGGTTTGTTTAACCCTGAATTACACATAGTAGGATAGGATCTCTATCAAAAAAAAGAACCGCACATGCGCTGGCCGCCCATATCAAACCGGATGCATGCCTCGCAGCTATCGAATATACATTATCAGGATGTTTCCATTTTCCTTGTTCCTCCTTTTAGACTACGACACGAAACAACCTGTGTCACATCGTTAGTTTAATGTTGGATTCCCGATCCATCAGGAAAAGGGAGATACCGACGGCTGTTTTCCTAACTATTCTACCAAACTAAAGCTATTTTTCCTTCAATCACAGAGTTTCGCTGCCGCAGAAAGATTTTTCCTTGTGATACGTCGACAGGTACAGGACATACATACGTACTTCACCACGTCAACAGCAGCAACGGGAATGATTGGGTAAGCAGGAGTCAATCGTCAGGCATGTCGTCATATACTAGCTACACGTACTATTCGATTTGGTCTCTACGGTTTGACCCAGCCAAGAAAATGTAGCTAGGGAAACTAGGCAAAAGTAGTATGCACGATTATAAACAGTGGGAGTTCCGTTCAAAAAAATAAACAGTGGGAGTACTTTTCTTAGCTGGGAGTACTATGCATGATTATATGGATGGCTGCGCGTGTGCGGGGGGCTTCGACGTCAACGACCCAACAAAGCGTCCACCGTGACGACCAGACGACGACACGCAGATGATTGCCGCACATAAGGCCGTCCAAAGTTCCAACATAACAGCCGTTCTACCTTCCTTTTTTCCCACATATGTTTTTTTTCCGAAAATTCCGTCAATCTATTAATAATCATCAGTAGCAAACAGAACCAAAAGTAATAAAATTTACAAACAGGTCTTCGGACCACCTAGAGACGACTACAGACACTGACGCGAGCCGAAGGCACGCCGCCGTCCACGCCTCTCCATCACCGGAGCCAGTCAAAGGTTGTCGTAGTAGAGCTTGTTGTAGTAGACAAACGGCAAGTCGTCGTGCTAAGGCCCCAAAGGACCAATGCACCATATCAGCAACCATAGCCAAAGATGACAACCGTAGATCGAAAGAGACTAATCTGAAACCACACCAACAAACACGAAAACCGACCAGATCCTATGAGATCCGCCGGACACACGCAAGACGCACCACCGGAGCGAGGATAGGGCGGGAAGGACCTTATTCTTACTTCAAGATGTAGCCGTCTACTCGGGTGAGTTTGGGTCTCTTCTTCTTGTAGGTTGTCTGAAGGGTTTTCCGTTTTCGTTAGGTCATGGTGATGTGGCAGGCTGCAAGGGAGATGAAATGGAGCCAACACTTTTCAGTGAAAAAACGAAAATGGAATAATATCTTGGGGAACACACAAGGCGTCTTATGGCGGAACTATTGGATGATGTTAGACTAGTCATATCATATAGCAGTATCATGCATATGATACTATTATGTATTACCTCCATCCTAAAATTAAAGTCTTATATTTTTTGAAAATTAAACCAAATAAAGTTTGACTAAATCTTTAGAACAAAATCTATCAATATACATATGAAAATATATTTTATTATCGATCTAGTGATATTGAATTTGTATTTTACATATTAATATTTTTTTAGTAAATACTTAGCTAAACTTGGCATAGTTTGACTTTCTGAAAATAATATAAACCTTAAACTTTAGAATAGAGGTAGTGTTTTTACCATATATCATGATACTATTATATGATACTATCTCTATAATACATTGGTATCATGTAGCAGTATCATTTTCTTACTGAACTGTAAAATCTTAGTTATGCGTGTATGATATGGTATCTAACTATGATACCACTATGCTCTCTCTAGCTCATAATTAATTATAGTGATATGTCATCTTTTTTGTATGCGTGACACTCTTCTTTTTTGTATGCATGATACTAGTACCTACGATAATCTCATTATGGGAGTATAGCCTAGTTTTTTAACAATTCGGACTTTTAGAAACTTGCCTAGTGTATTAATTTAATATTGTATCAGAGCCAAGAGATCAAGTTCAAACCTCGACTAACACACTATTTAATCTCTTTAAAATAGTTGTGGCCTCCCATTAATCCCACGAACAACATGAGCTCTTGTCTGCTTCTCTGGTTACTTAGATGACGCTGCAACCACCATTAGCCTCCCCAACAAATGTTAACTCAATTCTGTGTCTTATACACGTATAATGAAGGCTGCTTGCCTCATGGAGCATCTGGCTATCATGTTCTTTTCGTAAGTAACAACCATGGTTGCGCTATCCTTTTGAGTCATATAGATTATAAAAATATATGTGACTTTCCGTGCGAGCTAGCATGTAATTGGTGTTAAAAAAAAATTGAACAAGGGTAGGGTACCCTAAGTAATTGTTAATTGAAAAGACTAAGCAACATACTGTACTTGCTTTATTTTTGTATTAAAAACTTTGCTTCTTTGCGAGAGCTTGCTTGGAACAGGTATTCAATAGTAAATTTAAAAAGGAACCGCTAGAGCTCTCAAAGCTGGAGCGCTAAAATATTTGGAGACATTATACAACAGGTTGTTTGGGCCAGCATCATTATTGGGTGGTTGATCAAGCGGAGGAGAGTAGAGGGCTCTCTTTTCAGGAGAGATGGCTGCGAAGAGAGATCAAAAAGAAATTGTTGGGTTTATGCTATGTGGAAAGAAACGTTGTGATACAAAGATCTAGACTCACATGGCTAAACTTGGGTGATGCTAATACCCATTATTTTCACATTCATGCAAGCCATAGAAGGATAAAAAAAAATGAGAAAAGTGTGGTGGAGCAGGACCCCTTTTTTGACTTTTTCTTTTTCATATCCTACAAACTAGCACAATACCCGTGCGTTGCTACGGGTTAACCACAATTAACTCCATATGTTTTAAAAAATAATTAAATTTTGTTATATTTAAAAGAGAAGCAGAAACATGTCCTTCTTGTACATGTTCATATTAAAGTATTTCATCAAGCTTAATAACATTTGCAATAGATTGCTTTTGCTCTGACAATTACCATAGTTGAAATTAATATTGGAAATATCTTGATGTCATCGTTTTGAATGAAAGGAACCATCAGAATTTTTTTAATTGAGAATTGTTGTGGTGTCGGTCTATAATTTTGGTAAGAATAAGTAGTTTTTTGATCAAGAGACCATCCCATTGGTCTTGATTGAACACTAATAATTTGTAAATGAACTAAAAAATAGTAGATTTTTTTCCGAAAAAATGTACGTCAATTTACCCTCTATTTTTGTTCATTGTGACCCTGTCGAATTTTTTATTTATTTTCGGTTAATCTGTCCTTCATTGTCACTGATTCAGTATGTTCAACCACGAGAGCATATCCGTTGTATTATATTGGCACATACACGATCATGGCCCACTATACTCGCTATAGAAGCTGAAAGATAAGGTGAAGCCCACACCATCACACCATTCTTCTTTTTTCAAACTGTTCATCCCTTCAGCTGATGCAGCGGTCGAGTAGAAGTTGCTCACACGGTGTCCTCCCAACGCTTCTATCACTTTTGCATTCCACTCCCTTGTCCTTTCTTTCAAACGCGATCGGGTCCGTTCCTGGTTCTTTCCCCAACCTGAGACATTTCTCCCGAGCCCATCGTTCGTCACCATCCTTTCGATCCCGCACGACCCTGCGGCCGGCGCGAGGTCTTGGTGCGGAGCTTCGTGTCCCCCTCTCATGGCTCCCCTCCTCCACCCAATTCCCCACCTGCGCATTCTCAATCGCAACCCCGTCAGCGCCGCCGCCTTCTCTGCATCGCGAGCGAACGGACGCTGCTCCGCCTTCTTGCGTTTCTCGGTCCCGGCCAGCACGTCCACGTCCGCCTCGCTCCTGGCGCTCCTCCGGTTCCTCACCGCCTGCTCGAGCTCGCCCACGTTTGTTTCTGTCCACGTGCTCCTCCGCCCTCTCCGCCGTCATGGAACGCGTCCGACATCGTTTTCCTCTGTTGCCGCTTCGTTCGATTCCCATCCCGATGGACGCGCTTGTCCCCGTCGGGCCACTGCCCAGTGTCGTCGTAACCTTCCCCTGCACCCTCGAGCCATCCCTCCGTCGTCTTCTCTCCCTTGTGTGCCTCTGCTCCACCGCCACCTGATGTTCCGCGCGCGGAGCCAAGGTCGCCCGGTAGTGGACGCCGCTACGCCTTCATCCAGCGCCGCGCCTATCTCCAGCCTCCCGCTACCTTGCTTCACCTCGCCCGACCACGACCGCATCACAGGAGCCCCGCCAACACCACGTCCGTGGCGACCACGGTTCCATCTCGTGGCTTTGCTTTGGTCGGTGCGGAAGGTGTCGGTCGAAAAGACCGGTTTTTTTTCCTTACAAGAATCAATCCGGTTTTCTTGACGTACGAAGATGGTTTTCTGACGCACGGACACCACCGATTCCAACAAAGAAGATTATATAATATTTTGATTAGATTTTTTCGCAAGCCACTTACAAATAACAAATAGAATGAGGGGAAATAGTCCAGAATTTTTTTGTGTAAATTTAAATTATTATTCAAAATAAATTCCTGATATATTTATATACATGAATATATAAAAAAATCTAAAATATTTTTCCCATAGTCTAGTTGTTATGTTTGAGTGATCTGTAAAATTTCAAGTTCAAAAATTGTGTGGTGTGAGAGATATAAAAATGAGAAGTTGTTTGAGAGAGGGAAAAAAGAGCTAGTACGAATTTTGATGCAATGTAGACGGTGTAGATACAGGTGCGCACCAAGTACCTACTCTAAAAATTCACTCTCTAAAAAAATATTAGAAATCTGAATGATAGAGAAAGTATAGTCTCTACTCAAGAAGAAACTCAGGGCACTCATTTTGAACACTTTGGACCGAGGCTTGGAACTCCTGCATTAAGGCATAGTATCCTAGACCGGTACTTCATTAAGATGGGGGCTAATTTGGATAATTAGAAAATTATTTCTCAGATGAAGTAATTTGTCAAGCAGACAAGGAAATGCCTAAGAAAAAGGCTCCCGGGCCTAATGACTTCATTGTTGCCTTTTATATATATAAAATGTTATAAGGATCATCAAGAAGGATCTTATTTAGGCGTTTAAGAGTTTTCACTCGTGTGATGGTCGTGCACTTGAGGTAATAAACAATGCTTATATGCCCCTTCTACCCAAAAACAACGTGTGAACCTGAAGATTTCAGGCCAATAAGCCTTGTCCATAGTGACACAATAATACTCTCAAAGTTTTTATCTAGACGATTGGCACCAGTGCTTCCAAATATTGTGAGAAACAAGGGTGCCTTTCTTAAGACATAGCTCTCCATGAAGAATTCAAGCTTATTAAGGAATAGTTAAGCCGTCAAAAAACAAAAGTTATATAAGTGTTCTCCTGAAACAAGATATTGCAAGTCGCATGGCAGTTTTCACTGTAAGTGCTGAAGAAGAGTGGCATTGTTTTTTTTTTTTTTTTGAAACGGGGGCAAAAGCTTTACCCCAATCTATTGATTAAGTGAAGAAGTTTAACATGAAAATACATGCAAATGAATTACAAGGGATTACTCTCCCGATATCATTCCGCCCAACCTTTTGGCGCCCGCAATAACCCAAAGCCTAGCCTCTCTCTTAACTCTATCAAAAACTACGTCAAACGGAGCACTTTTGTTGCGGAAGACACTATCATTACGCTCATTCCACACCTCCCAAGAAACAAGGAGGGTGATGGAAGCCATGGCCTTGCTGATGAGGACATCCCTACTACACCACTACCTTTGTCATTACCAAATGAAGATGAACCTGCTGTGAAGCTCAAGTTCAATGAAGTTCGGATTGGACCTATTACAAGGGCTCGCGCAAAGCTACTTAAACGACAGGTGAACTTGTTCCTAAACGATACCTTGATTGATGAGAACTGTATACTGCCTAAGTCCTGTTACTTATGTATCATCAGGTATGAAGAGGAGACAAGCGTCGCACGAGGAGGAGAGGAGCAGCTGGACGTGAAGAAGGACGTGAAGCTGGACATGGAGCTGGACATGAAGATATCTCATGGACGCGCGAGGGAGGAGCGGGAGGCATGCGCGAGAGGAGAAGAAGAAGTCCAGGCCGGCCCAGCATCCGGTCAGACCGGCCGCCACGCCGGCCGCCCGGTCCCTGGCCCGGTCCAACCGGGCGGCACGCCGGATGCGCTCCGGTGCCAACCGGACGCGACGCTGATGCCAACCGGGCGGGTTACTGCAGAGCAATTCCTGCGCCCGGTCAGCACCCGGTCACTGGCCCGGTTTGAACCGGCCAGCCCGGTCCCAGGCCCGGTCAACCGGCCGCCATGCCGGTCGTGTCCGAGTCTGTCTCGACCAGATCTATTCTGGGTCGGTTATTCTTGTATCTTTTCGACCAGAAGTCGTCCCGGACGCCTATATAAGTGCCCTGGACGCCCCCTAGCTGCTTTAAACCATGTTTAAGATAAACCCTAGTTCATAGTTGTTTGCTAAGCAAAACTATTGTTCCCCAACTCTCCAATTCGTTGCGATCTGGAGTTTTATGCTACTGAAAGTTTGTGTGATCTGCTGTTCCATTGGGGATTAGAAGATTGCAATCTACCTCTTCGTGGTCGGCGGCTACGTGCGCAAGTGTGTGGAGTTGCGAATATCTTGCAGGGTTGAGAGCTGTTGCATTGGCGACAGGAATCAATCGAGAGACGTCGTCGGTGTCATACAAGTTATCCTCCTCATCATCATCGATTCCATCCGCTGCTACCATTGCGTGTTCATCACCACCCATCGCTTACTGAGAAGATCTGGCAACCCCTTATCATCTTGGTATCAGATTTCCAGTTTTCCTCGGTAAGCCATCCACAATCCACCCCATAGTTGAGTTGTGAGTGTTTTCCCTATCCAGAAAAAGCCATAAAAAGTTAGGGTTAGGGTTCGCCATAGCCTTAGATTGCACTAATTTCGAGTTTTAGTTGCTTTTCGTAGTTGTTTTTGTGTACCTTTTTCTTTCCATCTAGTATTGTTAGGGTTTGAGTCTTCACAATTGTCTTGTGTTTACTTTATCAGTGGTGTCAGTTTTTATTACTCCGAGTCCACATAGCGTACAGTGTGCTTGTTCCCAACCATAGACACAGCCTTTCGATATAAAGTGAGTAGGAACTTCCCCAGAAGAGACTAGTTTTACCGCTCGACAGGCTGCTCGTTAGGGTTTTGGTGCTTTGCATATTTTGTTGGCCGTGTTATCAAGGAGTTGAGTCAGAAAATCAAAAAAAAGGGAAAATAGAAAAGAAGCAAAAAGAGCTACATAGCTGCGTGTTATACAAAATAGAAAATCCAAAAAGAAAAGTGAAGTGCTAGAAGAATCAAGTGAAGGCCTAAGTTTACTTTACTGCACCCGTAGTTTAGCAATCTTGTGCCTGTCTCGTTGAGCTTTGCTAGCGTCTCTCTAGTGCATTGCAACCTTTCCTACATATAGTTGCATTGCCACATTTTATCGCCTTGTGTGAGTATCATTGGTTGTCTACGGTCAGCGCTAGAGCTTGTTATTGGTGCAAATAGGTAGCCCACCTACAGCCCCACATATATCCTGCTTTGTCGTGTGATTTGTTCTTATACCCTTGATATTCGCTTTGCTACATCTGTGCACTAGTCCGTCAATCCAAGTTGGTAAGCAATACTAATTCACTTTGGAGCGGTAAGATTTACCCTTCTTATCAGTTTTGAGTGAGTTGTGAGAGTACCACCAAAGATTTTTGTTTAGTGCACTAACCTACTAATCATGTCTACTGAGGATGTTGATGTGATGCAGAAGAAGGATCCAGCAGCGACAGTTACTTGGCTGGAATTTGAGGCACTTCGCGATCATATGCAACATGAAATACGGGTTGCTAGTGACGTGTTGGATAAAGATATTCAGAGTGTCCACTTGAAGGTCGATGAGGCTACTACAGCGGTTAACACCGTTCAAACATCGATGACGACTCTTCAAGCGTCTATATAAACGTTGACAAACGCCGTTGGTGAGATACGTACTATGGTGCAACCACAACAACCACCGCATGATGATGATGGCAGTGTGCAAAGCGATAATGCTGAAGCTGCTAATGCTCAAGGGCGTGGTGTTGGTCGTGGTCTTGGACGTGGCGTTGGTGAAGCGTTTTGTGGTCGTGGTTTTGTCCCCGTCGGAGCCCAACGTATTCCTCAACAACAAGAAGATGGTTTGGGTAAGCCCAAGTTCTCAATTCCCAGATTTGAAGGAGGTACGGATGTTGAAGAATATCTCACATGGGAGCTGAAACTTGAGAGATTATGGCGTTTACATCCTGACTATACTGAAGATAGGAAGATCAAGCTTGCTTCCTCTGAATTTGATGGCTATGCATTGCGTTGGTGGGATGGACTTGTTCGTGCTCGAGAAGAAGATGGTGAGCTGCCCATTATCACAGGGGCGTGTTATGAAGGCGACAATGAGAGCTCTTTTTGTGCCTACCAATTACTTGCGTTCCGTCTTTGACAAGTTGACCCAATTAAAACAAGGTGTGTTGACAGTTGATGCTTACTACATGGAGATGGGGATGCTTATGCAGCATGCCCGTGTCTGTGAGTCTCTTGAGATGACCCTACAACGATTTCTGAATGGTCTCTGATTTAACATCAAAGGCATTGTGCGTCATCACACTTACGCTACTATGAATGAGCTACTACATCATGCAAGAGAAGCTGAGTCACAGTTGGCTGAAGAACTGCAAATGAAGGGCCGTGCTACAGGCGCTGGGCGTTACACACCCCGGACGCCGCCCTCCATGGCGCCATCTTCGCGCCCTGCGGATGTTCCTACTTCGTCTAGCAAGCCGGTCTCTACGGTGTCTAACACAAAGAAGCCCGTTCCTGCAGCAAGTGGAACTAGTTCTAACATGTCGACAGCGCGCAACTGCGATATGGCTTGTCATATATGCGGTGGCAAGGGTCACTTCAAGCAAGATTATCCTAACCGCAAAGTTATGATCATTAATGAGGACAATGAGTATGAAACTGGAGAAGATGTTGATCCCAATGCTCCAGATGAGGATGATTATGACAGTGATGGTTTTCCTTCTGAAGCTCAAACTATTGTTGTCTCGTAGCGTGTTCTTAATGTGCAGTCAAGTGCATCTACACAGCACTGTAATTTGTTTCAAACAAAGGCACTAGTTGGTCCTGATAAAGTTTGCAAGGTCATTATTGATGGAGGGAGTTGTCGCAATCTACCAAGCAAAGAGTTATGTGCCAAGCTGAAACTGAAGTATCTACCGCACCTGCATCCATATTATATTTAGTGGCTGAGCAATAATGGTGAGATGAAGGTGAGCCACATGGTGCGTGTTGATTTTGAGATTGGACCGTATAAGGATTCCATTGATTTTGATGTGGTTCCTATGACGGTTTGTCACCTGCTGTTGGGCCGGCCATGGCTCTATGACCGTTCTGTGCAACACAATGGTCGCGCCAATACATATCACTTGGAGTTCAAAGGCAAGAAAATTAACTTACAGCCTATGTCACCACAGCAAATTGTCAATGAGTCTCGTCAGAAAATTGAAGTAAACTTGGAGGATGCATCTATAGATATGTGATAACCCACAAGTATAGGGGATCGCAACAGTCTTCGAGGGAAGTAAAACCCAAATTTATTGATTCGACACAAGGGGAGGTAAAGAATACTTATAACCCTTAACAACTGAGTTATCAATTCAGCTGCACCTGGAAAAGCACTAGTAACAGGGGTGATGTGAAAGTAGCGGTAATATGAGAGCGATAGTAACGAGTAACACAGCGACAGTAATAGTAACACAGAGGCAATGGCACCAGAAAATAGTTGATACTACTTCCAATGACATGTAGAACGAGTATATGATGATGAGAGATGGGCCGGGGTTCCCAGCTATCTTCACTAGTGGTAACTCTCCAATAACAAGTGTTGGGTGAACAAATTACAGTTGGGCAATTGATAGGATTGAAATAGCATTAAGACAGAACATCAAGATTATTAATCATGTAGGCATGTTTTCCATATATAGTCATACGTGCTCGCAATGAGAAACTTGTACAACATCTTTTGTCCTACCAGCCGGTGGCAGCCGAGCCTCAAGGGAATCTCTCGGAAATTAAGGTACTCCTTTTAATAGAGCACCGGAGCAAAGCATTAACACTTGGTGAAAACATGTGATCCTCATACCTACGCCTTCCCCTCCAGTTATCCCGATTCTTTGTCACTCTGGGGCCTCGGGTTCCGGACATAGACACGTGCAAACAACTTGTAGATACAATCTAAGCAATAAGTATAGAGCTTAAATCTAAGGCCATGCCACTCGGGCCCTAGTGACAAGCATTAAACACAACAAGATTGCAGCAACAATAACTTCACAAACTTTATAGATAGACTAATCATAATGTAACAATCCATCGGATCCCAACAAACACAACACCGATTACATCAGATGGATCTCAATCATGTAAGGCAGCTCATGAGATCATTGTATTGAAGTACATGGGAGAGAGAGTACCAACTAGCTACAGCTAGAACCCGTAGTCCATGGGGGAACTACTCACGGAGCATGATGGAGGCGGTGGGGTTGATGGAGATGGCTTCCGGGGGCACTTCCCCGTCCCGGCGAGGTGCCGGAGCAGAGCTTTGTCCCCGAAACGGAGTTTCGCGATGGCGGCGGCGCCCTGGAGTCTTTACGGAGTTTCGTCAATTGGTATCGCGTTTTTAGGTCGAAAGGGCTTATATAGGCGAAGAGGCGGCGTAGGAGGGCGCACGGGGGTCCCACCCCATAGGGCGGCGCGCCCCTTCCGAGCCGCACCGGCCTATGGTGCGGGGTCCCCGGGCCTCCCCTCCGACTCCCCTTCGGTGTCCTGGTCCGTCGCGGTGAATTATGATGTTTGGTCTTCGTTTCGTCGAATTCGAGAATATTGCCCGAACAGCCTTTCTGGAACCAAAAACAGCGAAAACGAGAGCCGGCACTTCGGCATCTTGTTAATAGGTTAGTTCCGGAAAACGCATGAAATCATTATAAAGTGTGAGCAAAACATGTAGGTATTGTCATAAAACAAGCATGGAACATCAGAAATTATAGATACGTTGGAGACGTATCAAGCATCCCCAAGCTTAGTTCCTGCTCGCCCTCGAGTAGGTAAACGATAAAAAGAATAATTTACGTAGTGACATGCTATTTACATAATCTTGATCATACTATTGTAAAGCATATGAGATGAATGAAGTGACTCAAGGCAACGATCTATATTTGCTAACAAATAGATAACATATAGCAAAACTTTTCATGAATAGTACTTTCAAGACAAGCATCAAAAGTCTTGCATAAGAGTTAACTCATAAAGCAATAAATTCAAAGTAAAGACATTGAAGCAACACGAGAGGAAGATTTAAGTTTCAGCAATTGCTTTCAACTTTCAACATGCATATCTCATGGATAATTGTCAATACAGAGTAATATGATGAATGCAAATAAGCAAGTATGTAAGAATCAATGCACGGTTGACACAAGTGTTTGCTTCTAAGATGGAAGGAAGTAGGTAAACCGACCCAACATAAAGTAAAAGAATGGCCCTTCGCGAGGGGAAGCAGGGATTAAATCATGTGCTAGAGCTTTTTAAGTTTTGAAATCATATAGAGAGCATAAAAGTAAAGTTTTGAGAGGTGTTTGTTGTTGTCAACGAATGGTAGTGGGTACTCTAACCCCCTCATCAAACATACTTTCAAAGAGCGGCTCCCATGAAGGACGTTATCTCTACCAGCAAGGTAGATCATCCCTCTTCTCTTTTGTTTACACATGTACTTTAGTTTTATTTATGGTTGACACTCCTCCCAACCTTTTGCTTACACAAGCCATGGCTAACCGAATCCTCGGGTGCCTTCCAACATTCACATACCATGAAGGAGTGTCTATTTGCAAAATTAAGTTGCTTACTTGATGAATCGAGGGCAAAACATGTGAAGAGAATTATTAATGAAAGTTAATTAATTGGGGCTGGGAACCCCGTTGCTAGCTCCTTTTGCAAAATTATTGGATAAGCGGATGAAGCCACTAGTCCATTGGTGAAAGCTGCCCAACAAGATTGAAAGATAAAACACCACATACTTCCTCATGAGCTATAAAACATTGACACAAATAAGAGATAATAAAGTTTTGAATTGTTTAAAGGTAGCACATGAAATATTTACTTGGAATGGCAGAAAATACCACATAGTAGGTAGTTATGGTGGACACAAATGGCATAGGTTTTGGCTCAAGGTTTTGGATGCACGAGAAGCATTTCCTCTCAGTACAAGGCTTTGGCTAGCAAGGTTGTTTGAAGCAAACACATGTATGAACCAGTACAACAAAACTTACATAAGAACATATTGCAAGCATTATAAGACTCTACACGTCTATCTATAAAGTTTGTGAAGTTATTGTTGCTGCAATCTTGTTGTGTTTAATGCTTGTCACTAGGGCCCGAGTGGCATGATCTTAGATTTAAGCTCTATACTTATTGCATAGATTGTATCTACAAGTTGTTTGTACGTGTCTATGTCTGGAACCCGAGGCCCCAGAGTGACAGCAACTGGGATAACTGGAGGGGAAGGCGTAGGTATAAGGATCACATGTTTTCACCAAGTTTTAATGCTTTGCTCCGGTGCTCTATTAAAAGGAGTACCTTAATTGCCAGTAGATTCCCTTGAGGCTCGGCTGCCACCGGCTGGTAGGACAAAAGATGTTGTACAATTTTCTCATTGCGAGCACGTATGACTATATATGGAAAACATGCCTACATGATTAATAATCTTGATGTTCTGTCTTAATGCTATTTCAATCCTATCAATTGCCCAACTGTAATTTGTTCACCCAACACTTGTTATTGGAGAGTTACCACTAGTGAAGATAGCTGGGAACCCCGGTCCATCTCTCATCATCATATACTCGTTCTACATGTCATTGGAAGTAGTATCAACTATTTTCTGGTGCCATTGCCTCTGTGTTACTATTACTGCTGCTGTGTTACTGTTACTACTGCTGTGTTACTGTTACTACTGCTCTCATATTACTGCTACTTTCACATCACCCCTGTTACTAGTGCTTTTCCATGTGCAGCTGAATTGACAACTCAGTTGTTAAGGCTTATAAGTATTCTTTACCTCCCCTTGTGTCGAATCAATAAATTTTGGTTTTACTTCCCTCTAAGACTGTTGCGATCCCCTATACTTGTGGGCTATCAAGACTATTTTCTGGCGCCGTTGCCGGGGAGGCATAGCTCTACTCGTAAGTTGACCTGGGGAGTACACTCTACCTCTCTCTCTGTTTTTGTTTTATTTTATTTTGTTTTGCTTAGTTTACTTTTGTCTAGTTTATTTGTGCTTAGTTTATTTCTGTCTAGTATTATTTTGCTTAGTTTAATTTTGCCTAGTTTATTTTTGTCTTGTTTTATTTTCTCTATATACCCGAAAATCCATAAAAATTTGAAAAACCGAAAAATTAAAAACTGTTGCTATGGGAGAACCTACAACCTATTTGGAGCTTATTGAATTATATAATAATTATAGAGAATCAAGAACGGGAAAATTTATGAGTGATGTGATAGAAAAATTGAATGCAATTGCTAAAATCTTGCTTAAACGCCATGATATAAACGGTTGCTCTAAACAGGATACTAAACATCTTAAATTTCAATGTGGCTTTAGTGAGGAAGTTTTAATTAAGAACTATAATTGGAATAGCTATATTCATTTTGGGTTCGAAGAGGTAGAAAAATTTGTCTTATTTATGGGAGCCTCTGAGATAGAATCCTTCATAGCTAAAAATTATGAAACTTGTGCTGTTTGTAAGGACCTTAAAGATTATGTCTCTTCTATCCTTAATTTTTGCATAGAAAGCTACAGTGATAATCCTTATATCATTGATTATAAAGAGAGACTCATTAATGCACAAGAATGCACTCACAATTTGCGGGAACCAGTGGAAGAAGAAATTGATAAACCTGAAAGCTCATTGGATGAAAAAGAGGAGGAAATTGATGAACCGGAAAGCTCATTGGATGAAAAAGAAGAGGAGAGTGATGAACAAAAGGAGGAAGAATGGATTAGCTACCCATGCCAACCTTCTAATGAGAGTAACTCTTTATCTCTTACACTATTTGATTGTCCTCCATGCTTACCAAAGGCGGATGAATGTTATGTTCCTGTGGATTCTCTTGAAATATTCCCTATAAGTAAAACTTGTGAGAATAATTATGCTACTGTTATCTATGATAATCCATGCTACTTCGATATATCTTATGATAATGCTTTGTTTGTGCCTGATGTCGAAATGCATGGTACTAACGAGTTTTGCTTGGCAAATGTTTATGATAAATCTCTAGATGATGGTCCTATGTTACTTGATAATATTAATTGTACTACTAATGAAAATGGGATTGGATAAGTCTTGACTTTATCTAGGAGTCCCATATCTTTTGAGATTGATCAATCATGTTGTTATATTATTGATAAAAGTGGGTTTGAAAGTTTTAATCCTATTATTTCTGAGCTTGATAAAAATTATGTGTTTATGGATCATGAAAAGCATGCTTTATGTGATAGTTATATTGTTGAGTTTGCTCATGAAGCTACTGAAAATTATTATGAGAGAGTAAAATATGGTTGTAGAAATTTGCATGGTACTAAAACACCTCTCTACATGCTGAAAATTTTGAAGTTACTCTTGTTTTACCTTCTTATGCTTGTCACTTTGTTCTTCATAAATTTATTTGTGTACAAGATTCCTATGCATAGGAAGTGGGTTAGACTTAAATTTGTTTTGAACTTGCTTTTTGATGCTCTCCTTTGCTTCAACTCTTATTTCTTGCGAGTGCATCATTAAAACTGCTGAGCCCATCTTAATGGATATAAAGAAAGCACTTCTTGGGAGATAACCCATGTCTTTATTTTGCTACTGTTTTGTTGTGTCTTGGAAGTTGTTACTACTGTAGCAACCTCTCCTTATCTTTATTTTATTGCAATGTTGTGCCAAGTGAAGTCTCTAATAGAAGGTTGATGCTAGATTTGGATTTCTGCGTAGAAACAGATTTCTTGCTGTCACGAATTTGGGTAGGATTCTCTGTAGGAAACTCAGAAAAATCTGCCAATTTACGTGAGTGATCCTCAGATATGTACGCAACTTTCATTAGTTTTGATTTTTCTGATTTGAGCAACGGAAGTACCTCTTAAAAATCCGTCTTTACTGGCTGTTCTGTTTTGGCAGATTCTGTCTCTGGTTTTTTGCATTGTCTCTTGTGGACTTTAAGCAAGGCTTTCTAGACTTGGAGAGCTGTAGCTAATGTTTTATTGAGTTCTTGCAATATGTCACTACAGGACTAAAGTGGATTAAATTTTTTTTTGAGTACTAACCCCTCTAATGAAGTTTATGAGAAGTTTGGTGTGAAGGAAGTTTTCAAGGGTCAAGAGAGGAGGATGATATATGATCAAGAAGAGTGAAAAGTCTAAGCTTGGGGATGCCCCGTGGTTCATCCCTGCATATTTCAAGAATACTCAAGCGTCTAAGCTTGGGGATGCCCAAGGCATCCCCTTCTTCATCAACTTATCAGGTTTCTTCTATTGAAAATATATTTTTATTCGGTCACATCTTATGTGCTTTACTTGGAGCGTCTGTGTTTTTTTTGTTTGAATAAGATCGGATCCTAGCAATCCTTGTGTGGGAGAGAGACACGCTCCCCTTTTTCATATGAACACTGGTGTTCTTCGTTTTACTTTTAAGGTTCATGACAAAAGTTGGAAGCTATTGCACTTATTGCTATTTGGTTGGAAACAGAAAATGTTTCATATTGTCTTGAATAATTTGATACTTGGCAATTGTTTTGAGCTCTCAAGTAGATCATGATTAAGCTCTTGCACCATGTAGTTTAAACCTATTAGTGGAGAACTACCGTAGAGCTTGTTGAAATTGGTTTGCATGATTGGTCTCGACTAATCATAATGTAACAATCCATCGGATCCCAACAAACACAACACCGATTACATCAGATGGATCTCAATCATGTAAGGCAGCTCATGAGATCATTGTATTGAAGTACATGGGAGAGAGAGTACCAACTAGCTACAGCTAGAACCCGTAGTCCATGGGGGAACTACTCACGGAGCATGATGGAGGCGGTGGCGTTGATGGAGATGGCTTCGGGGCACTTCCCGTCCCGGCAGGGTGCCGGAACGGAGACTTCGTCCCCCGAAACGGAGTTTCGCGATGGCGGCGGCGCCCCTGGAGTCTTTCTGGAGTTTCGTCAATTGGTATCGCGTTTTTAGGTCGAAAGGGCTTATATAGGCGAAGAGGCGGCGCAGGAGGGCGCCTAGGGGTCTCACCCCATAGGGCGGCGCGCCCCCCTTCCAGGCCGCGCCGGCCTATGGTCTGGGGGGCCCAGGCCTCCCCTCTGACTCCCCTTCGGTGTCCTGGTCCGTCTCGATGAATTATGATGTTTGGTCTTCGTTTCGTCGAATTCCGAGAATATTGCCCGAACAGCCTTTCTGGAACCAAAAACAGCGTAGAAACGAGAACCGGCACTTCGGCATCTTGTTAATAGGTTAGTTCCGGAAAACGCATGAAATCATTATAAAGTGTGAGCAAAACATGTAGATATTGTCATAAAACAAGCATGGAACATCAGACATTATAGATACGTTGGAGACGTATCAATAGGCGAGAGAATTGTAATGCCGTGAGTGATATAACGAAAAGTGAGAGAGTGAATTCCTTAGTCTCATTAGCCACCAAACAAGATATGAGAGAATTTAGTGAGGATCCTACAGCCATGCCTCTTGTGCTCATGTACAGGGGTACGGTTTTGGTTTCTAACGACATGAACCCTCTTACTCTTGGTGTTTCTAATGTTTTGCAGGAATTCAGCGACGTGTTTCCGGAAGACGTACCCGCAGGACTTCCACCATTGCGAGGTATTGAGCATCAAATTGACTTGATCCCCGGAGCTTCGCTGCCCAATAGGGCGCCATATAGGACGAATCCCGAAGAGACGAAGGAGATACAGAAGCAAGTACAAGCGCTACTCGACAAAGGTTATATCCGCATAAGCCTTAGTCCTTGTGTTGTTTCTATTGTTCTTGTTCCTAAGAAAGATGGTACATGGCGTATGTGCGTAGATTGTAGAGCGATAAACAACATTACTATTCGATATCGTCATCCTATTCCCTGTTTAGAGGATATTCTAGATGAATTGAGTGGTGCTGTTGTTTTACTAAAATTGATTTGCGTAGTGGTTATCATCAAATTAGGATGAAAGAAGGGGATGAGTGGAAAACCGCCTTTAAAACAAAATTTGGTTTATATGAGTGGTTAGTAATGCCTTTTGGTTTAACTAATGCACCTAGCACTTTCATGCGACTGATGAACCATGTTTTGCGTGATTTTTTTTTGGCAAGTTTGTGGTTGTGTATTTTGATGACATATTAATCTATAGTCGCAATGAATCTGATCATACTATACATATTCAACATGTTTTGCAAGTGTTGCGTCATAGTAAACTCTATGGTAATCTTGAGAAGTGCACATTTTGCAAAGATAAGGTCATATTTTTGGGTTATGTTGTCTCTAAGCATGGAGTAGAAGTAGATGTGTCTAAAATTGAAGCTATTCAAAATTGGCCTACTCTCATGAATGTGAGTCAAGTAAGAAGTTTTCATGGTCTAGCTGGGTTTTATCGCCGTTTTGTGCCCAATTTTAGTACTATTGCTGCACCTTTGAATGAATTGACTAAAAAAGGGTGTTGCATTTGAGTGGGGCGTTCCCCAAGATCATGCTTTTGATGAACTTAAAAAGATTGTTAACTTCTGCACCGTTGCTTGCACTTCCTGATTTCAATAAGCAATTTGAGATTGAATGTGATGCTAGTGGTATTGGAATTGGTGGTGTGTTGATGCAAGAGGGTGGCCCAATTGCATATTTTTCTGAGAAACTTTCTGGTGCTAAGTTGAACTATCCTATCTATGATAAAGAATTGTATGCTTTAATTAGAGTTCTTGAGGTTTGGCAACATTATTTGTGGCCAAAAGAATTTATCATACATTCTGATCATGGACCGGGCCAGGGACCGGGCACGCCGAATGCGCTCCGGCGCCAACCGGACGCGTCGCTGATGCCAACCGGCGGGTTACTGCATTGCAATTCCTGCGCCCGGTCAGCACCCGGTCACTGGCCCGGTATGAACCAGCCAGCCCGGTCCCAGGCCCGGTCAACCGGCAGCCATGCCGGCCGTGTCCGAGTCTGTCTCGACCAGATCTATTTTGGGTCGGTTATTCTTGTATCTTTTAGAGCTGAAGTCGTCCCGGACGCCTATATAAGTGCCCTGGACGCCCCCCTAGCTGCTTTAGACCACGTTTAAGATAAACCCTAGTTCATAGTTGTTTGCTAAGCAAAACTATTGTTCCCCAACTCTCCAATTCGTTGCGATCTGGAGTTTTATGCTACTGAAAGTTTGTGTGATCTGTTGTTCCATTGGGGATTAGAAGATTGCAATCTACCGCTTCATTGTCGGCGGCTACGTGCGCAAGTGTGTGGAGTTGCGAATATCTTGCAGGGTTGAGAGCTGTTGCATTGGCGACAGGAATCAATCGAGAGACTTCGTCGGCGTCATACAAGTTATCCTCCTCATCATCATCGATTCCATCCGCTGCTACCATCGCGTGTTCATCACCACCCGTCGCTTACTGAGAAGATCGGGCAACCCCTTATCACTTGCGGTTTTTGGCGCTCCCCCCCCCCCCCCCCGCCATGAATTGCCACCATTCGGAGATGGTGAAGTTTGTCGAATCATGTTGAACGTCTTCGGATATACCCAATCATTGCTTGATGGCGGTCCATAAGCGAGTAGTGAAGTGACAATGGACGAAGAGGTGGTCGACGGTTTCCACACATTGTTTGCATAGGGGGCAAGGGCCGCAATTTGGCCACCCTCTCTTGGCCAACCGGTCGGCCGTCCAAAGCTTATTTTGATTCGCAAGCCAAGCAAAAAATTTGATCTTAGGCGGGGCCCAAGCCTTCCAAACTATCTTGTTCAAGGGGGATGTGGTGCAGCCGAAAAATTGCATCTCATAGGCCGATTTGGTGAAGTAGAGGCCATTTGTCGTGAGCTTCCAAGCAATCTCATCGCTCACCCCGGGGTTAAGATGTATGGTAGTAAGCTGCGTCCACAGGTCCACAAATTGCATGAAATGGTCTAAGTAGAAGGTGTGTTGTAGGTCAATCTTGTCAATCCAAGCATCTTGGTGAAGAGCTTGCGCCACCTTCCAATTCTTTCTCTTGGATCTCTCGTAAATCAATGGTGCCACATCTATGGGTTTTCTTCCGTCTAGCCAAGGTGCATGCCAAAAAGGAGTTTTCTTCCCGTCCCCAAGAGTGATGCAAGTTGCGGCATAAAACAAATCCATATCCTCGTTGGTGCATGGGTTGCCGGAACCAATCCAAATTTTGGTAGGATCTTTCCATTCAAGCCAAGGCCACCGTAGCCGCAGCGCCGCCGCGAATTTTCCCCTGTGTAGCACCCCCAAACCTCCATAAGAAGAATGTTAGTAAATGTTGTTCTCAGCAACGTGGCGATCCAATTCAGCCAATAACAACCAATGCCACTCTTCTTTTGGTACGAACGCCCAGCCCAAATAGAGCCCATCGTACCAGTCGAGAAAGAAAATTCTAACTCTGGGTACGATGCGCGACACTGTCCTCGCTGATCTCCGAGCACGCGGGCACGAGCTTGTCTCCGGCGGGCGAGCATGATGTCCCGGCAGGCGAGTATAATGTCTGGGGCAGAGGTGAGGCGCTTTTATGGTGGCCTGACGAATGGACCGGGGCGCTTCTGCGACAGCCTGATGTTTGGGGAGAGGCGCTGCTGCAGCGTCCTCAGAGCATGGTTAATAACGTAGCCGGCGGCAGCCGGTTGTAAGCTTGTGTCAGCTCATCTAACGCCTTCGTACAGCTCTTAGTCTAGCTCTATGAAATATTTAAATGGAACTGCTATTCAATGCTTGCATGCACATGCAAGACTGCATGGAAGAGAAAGGCTAGTTTTATGCGGAAAGTGTCTTTGACACATGGGCACCAGTGCTCTCCTCACTTTTGAATTTTTGAAAACTTTAAAATCTCACGTGATAAGTTTCAAAAAAATTATGACGTCAAATATATAGATAGATACATACGGGTGGGATGTATGCAAAAAAAATCCCGTTAAAAAATACTTTGTATTTTGAACAATATAAAAAGACAAATTTCTGATAGTTAATGGTAGTAAAATAGTATTACAATACTATATCTTTTTGTCAGAAATTTGTTTTTTTTGTATTTCCCAAAATTTAAAGTATTTTTCACCGGGAATTTTTTGCATTCACTTCTCATGAACATATCTATCTACATATTTAAGGCCATAATTTTAAAAACATAAAAATGTGAGATTTTAAAATTTCCAAAAGACTAAAAGTGGAGGGAGTACTGGCACCCATGTGCACCAAATTTCTGTCTAGTTTTATGGTACCTTCTACTTCTCACCTGAGATGGAGAAGTATGGAAACAAGTTTAAACCCAACATGCCCAAAAAGTTGTGAGTACGGAGTATTAAAAAATACACGAGACCGTTGTTGCCAAGCACGTCCTCCGTCGCCGGAGAACAAGCTCGTCCGCGAGGTCATCGTGGGCCGCCTCAAGATCATCAGACCGCGGAAATAACCTCGCCGTGACTGTGGCCGTCCTTCACAAAGAAGTAGAGGAGCCGATCAGCCTGGGACGCCAACGCCAAAACCTTCCTCATCGACGCTGCCACGCTCGCCGCCATCTGCCTCACATCCGGCCGCCTTAGGCCTGCCAAGCTCGTCGAGGTATTTGCGGCGAACTCCGACTTCATCCTGCAATTATTCCGCGTCCGTTTCATGATTTGTAGGTTGCCGCTCAGCTTGTTCTCAGTTACGCCGCCATGGATGCTCGAGCTCAGTCTGCTATAGCGCTGCCGCTCCCCTTGCACACACACGCACGCGGCAGGTTTTCTTGAGCTCGTTTTGCTGCGGCACTGCCGTCTGCCGGTCCTCTTACACGCAAGCGCACGCGGTTATTCCGGCTCACCCTTGGGTTTTCTGTTGAATATATAAGCAAATTATCATATAAATTAATTCGAACTAACAATTGATAAATCATGACTACATAAATAACAGATGAACTAATCATGCAGATAAACAGAGTAGATGAACATATAGCAACTAGACAAGATAAACCTATCGCATATACTCCAAACAGCAGTACTAGAAACTCTAGTAAGATCTGAAACGAGGATGACAGAAACGTGTACCGTCCAGCGTTGGCGGCGGCAGTAGCAACAGCGATGTTGGCGGCAGCATCATCCTGGTTGTCGCCCATGTTGAGGTTGTCGAAGAGGTTGTCGATGTCCGGGAAGAAGTCGTCGTTCGGGAAGTCGTCGTCCGACGATGCCTTGTTGCCAGTAGTCGCGCCTAAGCGCTCCCCAAAAACCCGATTGCTCCTCACCCGTATAGGTCTACGAGAGGCAGGGTTCTGGAGGCCTACTGTCCCGCCGCTCGATGCACGCCGAAGGACGGGATCAGGAAGACGAAGGCGGCGGCGCAATAAACTAGAAATAGGTGGTCGCATATGGTGTCTCGTACAGGTTAGGGTTCGCGTCTGCGCTTATATAGTGCGGTTCGGGAAGGTCCTGGGACGCAGCCCACGTACGAGTCCACGATCCAGAAAAACCAGAACGAAAACGGCTGTGTTAACGTCCATTAATGACTCGTAATTGATTACACAAATAATTTTCCAAACAGCAAAAACATAAGCTCGGCTCGATTCCCGCAACCCGCGGCGCGTCGTGACGTGCGTGCGTGACGAGGCGAGGCGGGCGGCGGAGGAGGAGGACTGCGCGAGGGCTCTCTCTCTTCTCACTCACTTACTAGGACTAGAACAGCCCACCTTATATACCACTCCAACTCTCTCCCAACTAGCAATGTGGGACTAAACTTTAGTCCCACCCCTTGCCGTTCCCACATGGGCCAAGAGAATTTCAGAATTTGTATTGGGACATGGGCTAAGGCCCAAGGCAAAATTCCAGCAATCCCCCACAAAGTATCATTGGCACATCTAATACCATTATTCCAAAATCATTGTTTTATATACCGGTGCATGATGGAGACTGTTAAGTTGAACTTCCACTAAGAACTTCATACTACACTAGTTTTCAACTTGAATAGTGGACTACGCCTTGAACTACAAGTTTTCTGCGAACTAGCTTCACACAAAGCCTAAACCGATACAGGGCTGCCGCGAGGATTCGCGGTGTGGAGGTTATACGTCATACTCCAGGGCCTTTCATGAGTTTATTAGAGAGCACCCAACTCTCATAGATTGCGACGTTTAACAATCAGACTCACATAGGTGTGTTCTTCAGAAGATGTTCTGCAGGACAACATCTTTGTTTGAATAAGCCACTTAGAACACATTAAGATAAATATCAACCTGCCATGCAGATCAGGAGAGTATTGCATCTTCACGGAGAGGGTAAACTCAGTATAGGGATACTCTCCTCCCAGCTGACTAACAACTTGTCTCCCAGCTCTAATAATTCACGGGATCTCTGATCACATAGAGTGGGTTACCACTATAGGAAACTCATAGTGTGGGTCTCAAGCCCATCTCCCTAGGTGCATTCTCTATCACATTTCGTGATAGACCCTTTATGAAAGGATCTGCCAAGTTTCTAGACGTTTGGATATAATCCAACGCAATAACTCCGGAGTTTCTCATTTTCCTGACATATTTCAATCTCCTCTTCACATGCCTTGATGACTTCATATTATCCTTAGAACTGTTTACTTTGATGATCACAGTTTGATTATCACAGTTCATAGGAATAGCGGGTATTGGTTTCTCAACCACAGGTAAGTCCATCAAGAGCTCATGAAGCCACTCTGCTTCAACAGTGGCAGTGTCTAGTGTTGTGAGTTCAGCTTCCATTGTTGACCTCGTTAAGATGGTCTGCTTGCAAGACTTCCAGGAAACAGTGCCACCACCAAGTGTAAACAAATAACCACTCGTGCCTTTAGTCTCATCAGCATCAGAAATCCAATTGGAATCACTATAACCCTCAAGTACCCTCGGGTACCCAGTATAGTGAATATCATAGCTCGCAGTGCCTTTCAAATAGCGCAACACTCTCTCAAGAGCATGCCAATGAACATCTCCAGGTCTTGATACAAGTCGAGCCAATTTTCTTACAGCAAAAGAGATGTCATGCCTCGTGGCGCTGGCTAAATACATAAGCGAGCCAATTATTTGAGAATATCTCAATTGATCTCTAGCAGCTATTTTGTTCTTTCGAATTAGCACACTAGGATCATAAGGCGTTGGAGAAGACTTGCAGTCGCTATACCCGAAGCGACTCAATATCTTTTCCACATAGTGGGATTGAAGCAATGTAATCCCACCATCGTCATCCTTGAGAATCTTGATGTTTAAGATTACATCAGCTACTCCTAAGTCCTTCATCTCAAAGCAACGAGATAAGAACTGTTTGACCTCCTTAATGACAATAAGGCTGGTCCCAAATATCAATATGTCATCAACATAGAGACAAAGGATAACTCCCTCGCCCTCACCGTAGCGATAGTATACACACTTGTCAGCTTCGTTTACAACAAAGCCTTCAACGGTTAAGGTTCTTTCAAACTATTCATGCCACTTCTTAGGTGCTTGCTTAAGACCACAAAGACTTCAACAACTTACACACCTTTCCTTCTTGACCATCTACTACAAATCCATCAGGCTGCTCCATATAAATTTCCTCATCGATCTCTCCATTTAGGAAAGCTGTCTTAACATCCATTTGATGAACGAGAAGACCATGGGAGGCAGCCAAGGAAAGTAGTACTCGAATAGTGGTCAGTCGATCTACAGGTGAGTATGTATCAAAGAAGTCTTCGCCTTCTTTTCGAGTATAACCCTTGGCCACAAGTCGTGCCTTGTACTTTTCAATAGTACCATCGGGCCTAAGCTTTTTCTTGAACACCCACTTGCATCCTACAGGTTTGCACCCATAAGGACGATCAGTAACCTCCCAAGTTCCATTAGCTAAGATGGAATCCATCTCGCTACGGACAACTTCCTTCCAGTAGTCAGCATCCTGAGATGCATAGGCTTCTGAAATAGAAGTGGGAGTATCATCCACGAGGTACACAATGAAATCATGACCAAAGGACTTTGCAGTCCTCTGCCTCTTTCTCCTTTTGGGAGCTTCATTGTCATCCTCCACAGGATTATCATAGTGTTCTATCGCAATGGTAGGTTCAGGTATTGTAACTAACTCCTGACTTGATGAACTAGGCATCTCCTGATTTGATGACCTAGACTTGTATTTCATGGGAAAGATGTCCTCAGAGAAAGTCGCATCATTCGACTCCATAATTGTACCAACATGCATGTTGGATACCTCAGATTTCACTATCAAAAATCTATAGCCAATGCTATGAAATGCATATCCCAGAAAAACACAATCCACGGTTTTTGGTCCAAGCTTGCGTTTCTTGGGTATTGGCACATTCACTTTCACCAAGCAACCCCAAGTACGTAAGTAGGAGAGTTTCATACTTTTCCTTTTTTTTCCTCAAATGGAGTAATGGTTTTGTTCTTTGTGGGAATACGGTTTAGGACATGACACGCGGTCATTATCGCCTTCCCCCACCATACCTTGGATAGACCCAATGTATCTAACATGGCGTTAACCAAATCAGTTAGAGTACGGTTCTTTCTTTCGGCCACCCCATTAGACTGAGGTGAGTAGGGAGGCGTCCTCTCATGGATAATACCATGCTCCGCACAAAAAGAATCAAACGCATTGGAAAAATACTCTCCACCACGATCAGACCTAAGCCGTTTAATCTTTCGATCAAGTTTGTTTTCTGCTTTAGCTTTATAGATTTTGAAGTGATTAAAAGCTTCATCTTTAGATTTCAGAAGGTACACATAACAATATCGAGTGGAGTCATCAATTAACGTCATGAAGTATCTTTTTCCACCTTTTGTCAACTCGCCATTCATCTCGCAAAGATATGAATGTATGAGTTACTGCGGTCACAAATCTCTTACCTCGACAGTCTTGTGAGACTTGCGAGGTTGCTTAGTGATACGTCTCCGACGTATCGATAATTTCTTATGTTCCATGCCACATTATTGATGATATCTACATGTTTTATGCACACTTTATGTCATATTCGTGCATTTTCTGGAACTAACCTATTAACAAGATGCCGAAGAGCCGCTTGTCTGTTTTCTCGCTGTTTTTGGTTTCGAAATCCTAGTAACGAAATATTCTCGAATTGGACGAAATCAACGCCCGGGGTCCTATTTTGCCACGAAGCTTCCGGAAGACCGAAGGGGAGTCGAAGTGGGGCCACGAGGCGCCGCCACACTAGGGCGGCGCGGCCCAGGCCCCGGCCGCGCCGACCTATGGTGTGGGGCCCTCGTGTGGCCCCCGCGTTGCCCTTCCGCCTACTTAAAGCCTCCGTCGCGAAACCCCCGATACCGAGAGCCACGATACGGAAAACCTTCCGAGACGCCGCCGCCGCCAATCCCATCTCGGGGGATTCGGAGATCTCCTCCGGCACCCTGCCGGAGAGGGGATTCATCTCCCGGAGGACTCTTCACCGCCATGGTCGCTCTCGGAGTGATGAGTGAGTAGTTCACCCCTGGACTATGGGTCCATAGCAGTAGCTAGATGGTTGTCTTCTCCTCATTGTGCTTCATTGTTGGATCTTGTGAGCTGCCTAACATGATCAAGATCATCTATCCGTAATACTATATGTTGTGTTTGTCGGGATCCGATGGATAGAGAATACTATGTTATGTTAATTATCAAGTTATTACCTATGTGTTGTTTATGATCTTGCATGCTCTCCGTTATTAGTAGAGGCTCGGCCAAGTTTTTGCTCTTAACTCCAAGAGGGAGTATTTATGCTCGATAGTGGGTTCATGCCTCCATTGAATCGGGACGTGACGGAAAGTTCTAAGGTTGTGGATGCTGTTGCCACTAGGGATAAACATTGATGCTATGTCTAAGGATGTAGTTATTGATTACATTACGCACCATACTTAATGCAATTGTCTTGTTTTGCAACTTAATACGGAAGGGGTTCGGATGATAACTCGAAGGTGGACTTTTAGGCATAGATGCATGCTGGATAGCGGTCTATGTACTTTGTCGTAATGCCCAATTAAATCTCACTATATTTATCATGACATGTATGTGCATTGTTATGCCCTCTCTATTTGTCAATTGCCCGACTGTAATTTGTTCACCCAACATGCTTTTATCTTATGGGAGAGACACCTCTAGTGAACTGTGGACCCCGGTCCTATTCTTTACATCGCATACAATCTACTGCAATACTTGTTTTACTCGTTTTCTTGCAAACAATCATCTTCCACACAATACGGTTAATCCTTTGTTACAGCAAGCCGGTGAGATTGACAACCTCACTTGTTTCGTTGGGGCAAAGTACTTTGGTTGTGTTGTGCGGGTTCCACGTTGGCGCCGGAATCTCCGGTGTTGCGCCGCACTACATCCCGCCGCCATCAACCTTCAACGTGCTTCTTGACTCCTCCTGGTTCGATTAAACCTTGGTTTCTTTCTGAGGAAAACTTGCCTGCTGTGCGCATCACACCTTCCTCTTGGGGTTCCCAACGGACGTGTCAACTACACGCATCAAGCAAATTTCTGGCGCCGTTGCCGGGGAGATCAAGACACGCTGCAAGGGGAGTCTCCACTTCCCAATCTCTGTACTTTGTTTTTTGTCTTGCTTTATTTTATTTACTACTTTGTTTGCTGCATTATATCAAAACACAAAAAAATTAGTTGCTAGCTTTACTTTATTTACTATCTTGTTTGCTATATCAAAAACACAAAAAAATTAGTTACTTGCATTTACTTTATCTAGTTTGTTTTATTTACTACTGCTAAAATGGCCACCCCTGAAAATACTAAGTTGTGTGACTTCACAACCACAAATAATAATGATTTCCTATGCACACCTATTGCTCCACCTGCTACTACAGCAGAATTCTTTGAAATTAAACCTCGCTTTACTCGAATCTTGTTATGCGAGAGCAATTTTCCGGTGTTAGTTACGATGATGCTCGCTGCCCATCTCAATAATTTTGTTGAATTGTGTGAAATGCAAAAGTATAAAGATGTAGATGGTGATATTATTAAATTGAAATTGTTTCCTTTCTCATTAAGAGGAAGAGCTAAAGATTGGTTGCTATCTCTGCCTAAGAATAGTATTGATTCCTGGACTAAATGCAAGGATGCTTTTATTGGTAGATATTATCCCCCTGCTAAAATTATATCTTTGAGGAGTAGCATAATGAATTTTAAACAATTGGATAATGAACATGTTGCTCAAGCTTGGGAAAGAATGAAATCTTTGGTTAAAAATTGCCCAACCCATGGACTGACTACTTGGATGATCATCCAAACCTTCTATGCAGGACTAAATTTTTCTTCGCGGAATTTATTGGATTCAGCTGCTGGAGGTACCTTTATGTCCATCACCTTGGGGGCGGCTACAAAGCTTCTTGATGATATGATGATTAATTACTCTGAATGGCACACGGAAAGAGCTCCACAAGGTAAGAAGGTAAATTCCGTTGAAGAATCCTCTTCCTTGAATGATAAGATTGATGCTATTATGTCTATGCTTGTGAATGGTAGGACTAATGTTGATCCTAATAATGTTCCGTTAGCTTCATTGGTTGCTCAAAATTCTAGGCCATATCCTCGCTAATGGTAACTCTTATGGTAGATATGTTTCACCTAATGAGGAAAAGATGTTAGAAATTGAAAGATCCACCAAGAGCTTTATGCAATCACAATATGAGCAAAACAAATTGTTTACTAAAACTATGAATGAACAATCTACCTTGTTGAAGAATATAGGAAATCAACTTGAAAATCTGAATATGGAGATTTCGGGTTGCAAACTAAACTTGCAAATGCTTGAAAACCGAATCTCATACATGTCCGCGTCACAATCTTCTTTAATCAATAAAATGGCTGCTAAACCCGAGGATATTGAAAATAAAATTGTTACTACAGCAAATGCCATCCAAGTTAGAATTAATGAGAATATAAGATTAATGGCTGAATTGCGTGCTAGGTGGGATAGAGAAGAAAATGAAAAACTAGCTAAAGAGAAAAATGTAGCTAAAGTTTGGACTATTACCACCACTAGCAATGCTAATGATTCACATGTTGCTGCACCTCCTACTATCAATGATAAAATAATTGGTGTTGGCAATGTTTCTACTCCTAGTGCAAAGCGCGCAAAATTACTCGAAACCGCTAAAACTGCTCGAAACTGCCTGTGATAAAACTGCTGAAATTTTTTCCAACCTTGGGGATGATAATCCCATTGCTTTAGATTATAATGATTTAGATTTTGATGATTGCCACATCTCTGAAGTTATAAAGTTCTTACAAAAACTTGCTAAGAGTCCCAATGCTAGCGCTGTAAACTTGGCTTTCACAAAACATATTACAAATGCTCTCATAAAAGCTAGAGAAGAGAAACTAAAACTTGAAACTTCTATTCCTAGAAAGCTAGAGGATGGTTGGGAGCCCATCATTAAAATGAGGGTCAATGATTTTGATTGTAATGCTTTATGTGATCTTGGTGCAAGTATTTCTGTTATGCCTAAGAAAGTCTATGATATGCTTGACTTGCCACCATTGAAAAATTGTTATTTGGATGTTAATCTCGCTGATAATGCTAAAAAGAAACCTTTGGGGAGAATTGATAATGTTCATATTATGGTTAACAATAACCTTGTCCCCGTTGATTTTGTTGTCTTGGATATTGAATGCAATGCATCTTGCCCCATTATATTGGGAAGACCTTTTCTTCGAACCGTTGGTGCTACTATTGATATGAAGGAAGGTAATATTAAATATCAATTTCCTCTCAAGAAAGGTATGGAACACTTCCCTAGAAAGAGAATGAAGCTACCTTATGATTCTATTATTAGAACAAATTATGATGTTGATGCTTCATCTCTTGATGTTACTTGATATACACTTTCTGTGCCTAGCTGAAAGGCGTTAAAGAAAAGCGCTTATGGGAGACAACCCATGTTTTTACTACAGTATTTTTGTTTTATATTTGAGTCTTGGAAGTTGTTTACTACTGTAGCAACCTCTCCTTATCTTAGTTTTGATGTTTTGTTGTGCCAAGTAAAGTCTTTGATAGTAAAGTGAATACTAGATTTGGATTACTGCGCAGTTTCAGATTTCTTTGCTCGTCACGAATCTGGGTCTAATTCTCTGTAGGTAACTCAGAAAATTAAGCCAATTTACGTGAGTGATCCTCAGATATGTACGCAACTTTCATTCAATTTGGGCATTTTCATTTGAGCAAGTCTGGTGCCTCAATAAAATCCATCTTTACGGACTGTTCTGTTTTGACAGATTCTGCCTTTTATTTCGCATTGCCTCTTTTGCTATGTTGGATGAATTTCTTTGATCCATTAATGTCCAGTAGCTTTATGCAATGTCCAGAAGTGTTAAGAATGATTGTGTCACCTCTGAACATGTTAATTTTTATTGTGCACTAACCCTCTAATGAGTTGTTTCGAGTTTGGTGTGGAGGAAGTTTTCAAGGATCAAGAGAGGAGTATGATACAATATGATCAAGGAGAGTGAAAGCTCTAAGCTTGGGGATGCCCCGGTGGTTCACCCCTGCATATTCTAAGAAGACTCAAGCGTCTAAGCTTGGGGATGCCCAAGGCATCCCTTTCTTCATCGACAACATTATCAGGTTCCTCCCCTGAAACTATATTTTTATTCGGTCACATCTTATGTGCTTTGCTTGGAGCGTCGGTTTGTTTTTGTTTTTGTTTTGTTTGAATAAAATGGATCCTAGCATTCACTGTATGGGAGAGAGACACGCTCCGCTGTTGCATATGGACAAATATGTCCTTAGGCTTTACTCATAGTATTCATGGCGAAGTTTCTTCTTCGTTAAATTGTTATATGGTTGGAATTGGAAAATGCTACATGTAGTAATTCTAAAATGTCTTGGATAATTTGATACTTGGCAATTGTTGTGCTCATGTTTAAGCTCTTGTGTCGTCGTGGTGAACGAGCAGATGCCATAGGATGGCTTAAGTTGGGGCCGAATGGACGTATGAGGATTCGGGGGAGGGTTTGCGATTAGATGGGAA